>NW_027211659.1:18047500-18297500 GCF_022749685.1 Semicossyphus pulcher | reverse complement strand
GAGAATATCTGCCAGTTTTCTTTGCAGAAACTGTGCAGTCCTCTCTTACAATACAAAAAGTTTTAATAGTTCAGTCTTAAGTCTTGTTAAAAACCACCTTGTTATTTTTTATCAATATTAAAAGCTTGTAAAGTCCACAGACCCCATAAGCCTTCTATATCTGCACTCTGTAGCCCTATAGCTCCTACCCCCACTGTTCCTCCCTCCACGCGTCTGACAGGGCTTGTGAGGGACGTGTGAAAGGACAACTCTGGAAAATTTCAGCGGGAGATTGTCTTGAAGACATTTATCTGGCAATTGTCAGGTGTGCATGTGTGAAAAGGGCTTATGACTTCATATGTCCCAAATATGAAGTGGCAATGTTTTTCCACTCCAAATATGATTGAAGCTTACAGAGTTTCTTTTGTAGATTGTGCATAGAGTGGTACAAGTTGTTTTTACAAAAGACTTATCAGTTTATATGAATGTCTTATTTTGCACATAGTATTTACAATGAAATCCCAAAGCCAAATCTCTTCCTCTCATTGTGTCTGTAGGTATTGTTCATCAGTGGGTGACTTCCAGGTGATGGGTGGATTCCAGTCACTTCATAAACTCTTACTGTAAGCTTATTATTATTATTATTATTATTATTATTATTATTTATTGTTTTCTGTTTTCACTTGAGGAGTTTGGCTTTCCTCACTTGGTCTTAACCCAAAAATGCACATAAATGAGACTATAATGAGTGCCAGTGCAAAGGGCTGCAACAACGGTGCTTCCTTTGGTCTAAACCTAGACTCTATAAAAGATGGACAACATGACTCCCTAAAAGTGAAGCCAAAACATCTCAGACGCCCCCTGCTGACAGTACAGGCCAAAAAGCCTTCTCCATATCAACAGATGGGACAAGGGTCAAACTATAAAATCAAAATACACATCATAAATACTTTACTCAGACATGGTTTCTGTCATTATAGCTAGCTATCTATGTGTTCATTTTTCTGAGAAGTGATTTGATGTTATAATGCAATGCCAATCCAATGCAATGATTGACAGCTCTGTTGACAAATACTGAGACGTAACTAACGCTAACATGACAGTAATTGAATTTTCCATATCCGTGAATATCTGCTTCAGACCAACACAAGAAGCTGTTCTGCTGTTGATTGTGCCGATGTGAGGGATCTTTGAAGTTTGCAGTCTTTGGTATAAAGACAATGTTATTGTTTTAAAAAGTTTTTAAACAATAAACCCTTTATTCCTGATGATCATGTTCATGCTAAATAACCAGTTCCTTTGTTTTCAATGAGAACTAACCTTAAAACATATCACTTAATGTGCAGCAGTGCAAGATTTATTGGTTAGCTTCCATCAACTGAAAACAACTGAAAAGATTTTTTTTGGATTACAATACTGCAGATAATTGCTTTCTAGTAGTGTTTTATTCCCTTCTGGCTCTTTGTATGTTTTTGTTCAGTGAGTGTTTAGGCTCTAAGCAGACTGTGCTCGCTCAGCTGTGTGTATCAGACCAGTCTGGCAGTGGGGATGTTGATCTGGTTTCACTGTTATACTGGCCTCTGCAGCAGCTCCACCAGTACAGCCGAGTCCTGCTCAAACTGGCAGCCTGTTATGATGTGGTGAGGCTAAACTATTTTCATTTTGCTTCTTTCTGTCATTTTCTTTATTCACTCTGTTAATGTTCCTTCTTTTCCTTTCATTTTCTCAATTAACAAATTTCTTAATTTCCAGTATTGAGTAATTTTTGATATATTGCAACATATAACTGTAACTTTGTTGGCTCGAAATAAAGCTAATCTTGCAACACCTGTTCCTTGATGAGAAGCTTATAAGGTTAAAGGGAGAATAAGTTAACAAATTAAGTTGCTCTCAGTCTGCAACAGATGCTAAAGGTTAACTTGTGTGTCTAAATTACACTCCAAATGGTCACGGCTGTAAAAGAGCCGCAGAGCAGAGAGGACACACATAGCAAGCAGAATGAAGCAGTGCTTTGGCTGCTTTCAAAAAAAATCTGGCAATGCCTCACAGGCTTATGTGGATCTGTGTGCATGTTAATCTGGTCATTATTCCTCTGTAAAACACACAGAATATCGGCTTTGTTTTAGATAGCGCCACTCACTCTTTATCCTCTCTCTCTAGGTGAAGCTTCAGGTTTTACATTTTAGATTGTAGATCTGTGTTTTTTAAAGCTTGGGTACTTTGCATACTGTAAAATTTTAAATCCACTGATATTGTTTTGTTTGAACATTGTTTATTGAAAGAGTATCGGAACCCTACTAGACTGTAGGATTGGTCAATTACGGTTTTACAATTATATTTTTGTTCTGGAATTAAAAAGACAAATACAACCCAACCCTTTCTCACTTTTTCTCTCTTTCTCTCTCTCTCTCTCTCTGCATGTTTGTCTGTCTATCTGTCTGTCTCTCTCTCTCCTGCAGTTAACTACAGAGTATCAGTCCCTCCATCAGGGCTGTGGTCAGTATGAGTCCCTGTCTTTGTCCCTGTCTAAGAGGAAAAAAGAGGCTGAAACCACCTTCCTCTTCTGGAAAACCCATCCAGGAAAAACTACTGTGAGCACAACTCTGTCTTTAGCTATTTCAACAAGCTTGCATTATTCCTGATTCTACTATTTAGGTTAGAAACTGGTCATATACAACTTAAGCTACTGTGCTTGTGACATTTATTTCATTACCCAAAAATAACAGTGTTCCTGCTCATAGAATACAGTAAAACTTAAATTTACCAAACAAAACTGCCCGGTCCTCCTTTTGGATCAGATATCGTTTAAAAGGAAAGCTTTTTGCCCTGGACATTGGGGAAGTGTGTTAATGTGCTTGCAATACCAACAAGCTTTAACCCTCAAGTCATCTTGATTACCTGCGAGCTGAGGTTAAAGTCAGGGATGAAAAATAAATAGCACAGTGGGATATTATAATTAACATTCCTGCACTAACAAGTAGATACTTCAAGTAATGATTTTCTTTATTCAGTGCTCCGATGGAAACCATTTATATCCAAAATAGTAGCTTAAATGAAAATTCACCAACATGCTGTGATATGCAGAAAGAGGCTAACAAATCTGACCATTAACTTACAAATGTGGAAGTGGACTTTGTCTTTCTAGGCTTGTTTTTACATTTGTAAAAAGGCACCATTTCCCTTTACTGAATGTATTCACTTGGCTAATGGAGGCAGGAATTCTGGTAAAATGTAAAACAAAATTGTTACCAACAGTTTTTCACATTTTAATAAATAAATGTACATGTTTGGTCATCAGGAGATTCTACGTCTCCCGAAACGTCGTGTGGTGTGTGAGAGCAGCAACAGATCCCTGACTCTGCAGAACGCCGGGCGCTTCTCTAACCATTGGTTCATGCTGTTCAGTGACGCACTGGTGCACACGCAGGTACACATTTGTAAATACACAGATAACATGTACACAATTCGCTTATTAATAGTATTTTTCTTCTATTTATGAGCAGTATAAATCCTGGTGGACATCATACATTCTCTACAAACAGAGGTTGATACCCAGATTAGATTAGCTAACATTGCCTAAAGCATGAAGGATCAAGAACTCTGGACCTGTCCATTAAAACTGTTTTATATTAACTTTAAATTGTTTAAGTTTATATCTACTGTATCTTTCAATCACTCAGGGTGCCATTCCTTCTCAGAGCCTTGTAAGTATATCTGACATCAGTTTTCCCTACTTCCCCTCCAACCAACCAACCAACCAGTTTCACTACACTAAGCTTTGTGCTGCAGCAGCATGGGGGTCTGGCCTCTATTCAGTGCTTACAGGTTCTCAAGAACAAAGCGGGTAAATAAATGCTAACACAGTACTTTGTAATGTTAAAGGGACTTGTCACCCTTTTAGAAGTCTGTACCTATGAGTTATACACTGCCAGCTTAGTAGGATCTTGCTCCAACTATTGTTGTTCAGTCTAAGATCCGTGCATTAAATCCTAATTTCATTGGGATGACAGGGTTCAGTTTCTGTTAAAAATTTGTTAATTTGTTATCAATGTTATTTTGAGTGATTCCCGCTCCTGTTCTGTGTTAACATTTATTTTTCATGTTGTCCTGTTTGCTGATTCCAAGCTTTAGCCTTAACCAACAGGCTGCTCTGAGTGTGGATTTTAGTTCAGTTGTGTTTACAGCAGTGACATTAGTAAATGCATGGTGAAAATAGATGTCATAGTTGCTCGAGTTTGGAGCCTGAAAGGTGCTAGTGAATGGCTGCAACTCACCTCTGCATTCTGGTTTTAAAAGCATCTGCTCCAAGAGAAAACAACATCACCAGCTCTTTGACAACTTTGACATTCTTGGAGGTGTGTGTGTGTGTGTGTGTGTGTTTGTGTGTTTGTGTGTGTGTGTGTGTGTGTGTGTGTGTGTGTGTGTGTGTGTGTGTGTGTGTGTGTGTGTGTGTGTGTGTGTTTTAGCATAAAAACATCTGGTACCTATTATATAGTTTGTCTTCCTGTTTGGTGTGGTGTAATGCGTTATTACAGATAGTGACTAAACCTCTCCTGTTTCTCTCTCTGGGGTCTTTGGTTCATTCCCTGTGTTATGCACTGCACCTTTGGAAAAGTGTCTGCATTGTACATTTATATGCATGTTGCATTATAAATGAATTTCAGTGAGAAGTAATATTTGAAGTCAAACTGAACAGAATTAGACTGAAACTGTTGTGAGACACTTGAAGAGGAGGCATATTTTTCCTCTCTTCTTTGCTAACAAGCTTATCTCAGCCAGTATGGTGTGAGCTAATGTGAGAAGTATGACTGTAAGAATGCAGAAAGATGTTAATAACATACACAAACTGCTTCTCTGTCTCTACCTGCAGTTCTCCACACACCATGTCTATCCTCTGACCTGTCTGTGGGTGAAACCAGTCACTGAAGACAGCAGTGGACTGTGAGTTTGTTGTTTATTAAAATCGATACTTTAAAATCAAAGCTAATATGACTTAAGGATGGATGTGACTATAAAATGAATGAGCCCTTAGTGTTCAAAACCATGAATAATCAACATATGTCATCTCACTGAACCCCACAGTGCAGTAATGTAATACTCTAGCTTAGATTTTTACAATGACTTTTATTCTCCCAATATGTTGGATCCAGCATCTAGTAGCTGGTAGTTGAACTTTGTTTTAAGACATTCCAGAGGTTAAAAGTCGGCCTTGGAGGTTACTGCTGCTCGTCCGATTCCTGGGTCTTTTCAGGAACTATTATTCACGGTTGACGTCTGTGTCACAGATTGTAGTGGTTTGTAAGTTTGTTTTGATAGGAAGAACATCTGGCTTAAAGTGGCTTGATCTTTATTGTACCCGGACAGGTCAACCAAAAACTATTGTAAAAATAGGTATTTTCAATTTTTTTTTTTCTTTGTTGTGTGTGTACAGCTATGCCATCAAAATTACTTGTCCAGAGGAGAGTTTCACCCTGGTGGCATCAACTCCACAAGAGAAGGTACATTTATGGTTTATTCACTTGCAAATATTGTTTTGCAAATAGAGATACGAATTGAGAAAACATATTAAGCTTGCCTGATGTAAAAAAAAAAAAAAAAAGAAAGTTGTTAAAGTTAAACACAACTACCATTAGATGGCACTAAAAACTTTCCCAATATGACAATAAATGCTATGAGTTCATCTGGGATATTTCTTAGCTGAACACAAATCATACATATGAATTTTGTATCTTTAAAATATATTTTTTTAATACTCTGTTCTCCAGTCTTTCTAATTTTTGTATTCAGTTTGAAAGATATAAGATTCATTTTCCTCATCTTAGCATATGGTTGCAGGTCAAAAATCTTTATTATAGATTACATATACATATACTATAGATTGACATTTGTTAAAAATTAGAATGAATATATTACATTGAATTGGAATTATTGGAAATGTGAAGGAAGTGTGGCCACCTGCTTTTTGGAGTTTGAATGACCAAAGAAGCTGAGGTACAGTATATGCTAGTATAGTGCAGGGCTGTGAAACAGGCTTAACAAGGTTAAACACATTACTATGGAAGAAATACACAGGTGCATCTCAAAAAATTTGAATATTGTGGAAAAGTTAATTCATTTCAGTAATTTAATTCAGTTTGGGTTTTCATTAGCTCTAAGCCATAATCATCAATATTAAAAGAAATAAAGGCTTGATATACTTCACTTTGTGTGTAATGGATCTATATAATATATGAGTTTCACTTTTTGAATTGAATTACTGAAATAAATGTAACTTTTCCACGATATTCTAATTCTAAAGAGATGCACCTGTAGAAGCAGGACATGTTGTGTGGGTGAATCTAAACTAATCATGACAAAACTTCTCATGTATGCTTCCAAGAGCTGAATAGTTAGAAAGAGTGGAATTTAATCAGAAGGCCCTTATATTTCTGTGTATACAAAATTATGGATGTATTCTTTCATTTAGAATTCTCTGCTCATTGTTGCCTCTCTAATGTGGTCATTCTTTCTAAGTAACACATTTTTTTTCTTTCTCTTCAGAACAAGTGGCTGCGATCTCTGAACCAGGCAGTAGATCAGGTGCTGGGTGGTGGAGGTCAGGGGTCATCGCCAGGGTCAACAGCAATGTCTCGTACAGCCTCCTACATGTTCACTGGAGAGGGACGCTTTAAAGATGCCCAGTACACCGGGGGCTGGCTGGCAGGACATGTTCATGGCAGGTAAGAGTGCATGCTTGTGTATCTGTGTGTGTGTGTTTGTGTATACCGCTCTCATGTTCGTTTGTGCTCTATTGGATTTTTTTAGTGTATTTGAATGTACCACAATGAAAAGTATGTATACGTGTTCCCTGCTCATACCCATAGTACCCTACAATGATTACATAAGTATACAAATAGGATAACAACAGTGACATTAGTCCAGCCCCCCATTCTCAAATCACTGGAGTAAAGTAAAGGGATGAGCAAACAAAGTATGTGAATGTGAAAGACATTTTTTGTTAAATCCAGACTTTGGTAATTTGTTAATCAAAGCTTAAGTTAATTCTACATGGTAATGTCTAATTCAATTGCCATTGTGTGGTGTAAACTGGTGAGATGCAGATAGTTGGACTGTAAAAATTATTTGCATTTACAGAGGCACCATGAAGTGGCCAGATGGACGGGCCTATAGCGGGAACTTTAGGAAGGGACAGGAGGATGGGTAAGTACCTTCCCAATCTGACTCATCTCTCCACCCGTTAGCGAGAAGATGAAATATTAAAAACTGTGAGAGCAGTGGTGACTTCTCAGTCCTTGTATGCTTTTAACATTCAGTATTTTTTAAAACAGTAAAAGCAGCTGGTTATTGATGACTGTTTGATTAACCAATAATGATTAAACTACTGTTAGAACATTTTTGTACAGTTATTATTTCTCTTTCTAGCTTCGGACACTGTATAATACCGAACAAATTGCTGAATAAGCCAGACATCTACCAAGGACAATGGAAAGATGGCAAGATCCATGGTTTCGGCAAGTACAAGTTAGTACACTGATTTCTATTAACTTTTTAGTGAGAATGGCAAATAACCTGTGTAAAAATCAGGACTGGAGACCACAGCCCTTTTAGTGTTTTGCCCAATACATAAAACGACAACGTCAAATCTAGACGGACCGAATTGCATCATGGAAGCACACAAATCTGATCTGATTCTAAGATATCTTATTTGCCTGTAGTCTGAACAAAGCCTTTGGTTCTTTGCCAGGACAAAACATATTCTGTTGGGGGCCACTGTCTGTGTGTATTTATATATGTCTCTGTGGGTTCTACCTAGGTATGCCTGTGGCGAAGTGTATGAGGGCTGTTTCTGTGATGGGCAACGGCACGGTTACGGTATGCTGCAGTCTGGTAAGCTGGACAAGAAGTCCTCAGGCGTTTTCATAGGCCAGTGGGTCCACGACAGGAAGACAGGATACGGAGTCTATGAGGACATCACCAGGTCTGTTTAATGGTTTTGCTCAAACCCCCAGAAAGATTTCTATATGAACTTAATACCTAAGAAAGAATTCCTGATATCCTTGTTTTAACCCTGGAGACTCCATTGTGTGTTGATACAGAACTGTCAGGTTATTTTTGTTATTTTTCAGACACTCGGCACCTTTAGAAAAATATGTATTACCAGGCTATTTTAGAACATCAATACTTTTTTTAATAAAACCTGAAAAATGTATTTGGGGGGGGGGGGTGAATAATGAGCACTGTTTCTTATGATTAACTGTAGCTTTAGTTTTCAGTCTAAAGCAGTTGAAGGGCATTCAAAGTGTTCCTGCAAAAAGGAAGATTCTGAATTACTAATTTGTAACCCTGACTCTACTGAATCTTAAGTGAGTATATAGAACACACAGGACTGTTAATATTCACTGCTGTCTTTATCCCAGAGGTGAGAAGTACATGGGACTGTGGTTGGACGATCAGCGGCATGGCAGCGCTGTGGTTGTGACGCAATACGGTGTGTACTTTGAAGGGACCTTCAGAGACAACAAGATGAGTGTAAGTTTATCCTGAAGTATGTACCTACATGTGATTACATGCACAGAGATTCAACTGCCATCAACCATGTGAGGACGTAAAGGCATGACTATTAAACATCAAGACATGAAAGCAGGTGAATTACAGCAACTTTTATGCAATTGCTTTGATATTTAGTGCCACTTTGGGACTTTTTCTCATGTCAATTATATGTTATTAATAACTTCAGACGGTGCTTTGCTAAAACATATTAAAAACAATACATCATGTGTACATATTTGTAATTGTTTGTTTGCATCATGTTCTTCTGTGTGCCTGTTTGGCCATTAAGTCAAACTGAACAAAAAAGGGGTTGTATGGTAATAAAAATATGTTCTTGTTACATTTGTTGAGATGAATATACTTTGAACTTCAACATCTCACAAAAGGTTAATTTGGAGTATTCTGTGTACTTCTAGGTGCACTTAACACACATTAATATATTCATAAAACCAAAAAGCAATTTGAAATCTGAAATTATTGTTAGTTTCGTCACAGCTATTGCACTACCTGGAATACATATAATAGGCTTCTTTAGTGTCAGAAAGGCTGGATAAAAAAAAAAATAATAATAATAAAGAATTTGGATATCTGCCAAATGGCAGTAGCACTGATAATGTCTAACTATGTACTTAGCATTTACCACTTCCACAATCAATAAAGGAAAAATATATATATAATTGTAATGTCTCTTCTTACTGTATCAAGAAGATCTAAGAGCCTGAATTATAACATTTCCATCTGGCATTGCCTGACATAATGACTAAAATGTAAACAATTGTAATCTGTGGAAACGTTCCTAGTTTGATGCAGTCTTTGTTTTCTATCAGGGTCAAGGTCTGTTGGTGTCAGACGACAACACAGCTCTCCATGGGGAGTTTTCTGATGACTGGACCGTCAATGGGAAGGTAGAATGAATCTTTTTTTAGTGTGCTAGGGCTAGGCGGTATGACGATATATACAGTAATGTGCAAAAGTTTTAGGCAGGTGTGGAAAAAATGCTGTAAACTAAGAATGCTTTCAAAAATGGAAGTGTTAATAGTTTATTTTCATCAATTAACATAATGCAGTGAATGAACAGAAGAGAAATGTAAATCAAATCAGTATTTGGTCTGACCACTCTTTGCCTTCAAAACAGCATCAATTCTTCAGGTACACTTGCACACAGTTTTTTAAAGAACTCGGCTGGTAGGTTGTTCCAAACATCTTGGAGAACTAACCGCATATCTTCTGTGGATGTAGGCTTCCTCAAATCCTTGTCTCTTCATGTAATCCTAGACAGACTCTATGATGTTGAGATCAGGGCTCTGAGGGGGCCATACCATCACTTCCAGGACTTCTTGTTCTTCTTACGCTGAAGATAGAAGATAGTTAATGATATCGGCTGTATGTTTGGGGTCGTTGTCCGGCTGCAGAATAAATTTGGGGCCAATCATACGCCTCCCTGATGGTATTGCATGATAGATAAGTATTTGTATTTCTCAGCATTGAGGACACCATTAATCCTGACCAAATGTCCAACTCCATTTGCAGAAATGCAGCCCCAACCTTGCAAGGAGCCTCCACCATGCTTCACTGTTGCCTGCAGACACTCATTATTTTACTGCTCTCCAGCCCTTCGGTGAACAAACTGCCTTCTGCAACAGCCAAATATTTCAAATTTTGACTCATCAGTCCAGAGCACCTGCTGCCACCTTTTCTGCTCCCCAGTTCCTATGTTTTCGTGCATAGTTGAGGCGCTTGGCCTTGTTTCCATGTCAGAGGTATGGCTTTTTGGCTGCAACTCTTCCACGAAGACCACTTCTGGCCAGACTTCTCCGGACAGTAGATGGGTGTACCTGGGTCCCTCTGGTTTCTGCCAGTTCTCAGCTGATGGCACTGCTGGACATCTTCCGATTTCGAGGGAAATAAGCTTCCATCTGCTGCACTAAGTTTCCTTGACCAACCACTGCGTCTACGATCCTCAATGTTGCCCGTTTCCTTGTGCTTCTTCAAAAGAGCTTGAACAGCACATCTTGAAACCCCAGTCTGCTTTGAAATTACTGCTTTTGAACTACCTTGTGTCTTGTTGCTGTGCTCAGTCTTGCCATGGTGTCTGACCTGTGACATGAAACTGTCTTCCACAACCTCACCTTGGTAGCAAACTTTCGCTGTTCCTCACCCAGCTTTAAGCCTCCTACACAGCTATTTCTGTTTCAACCTACATGTGAAATTGATGATCATTAACACCTGTTTGGTATGATTGGTTGATCATACACCTGACTGTATATATACAAAATATACAAAATCCCTGACTTTGTGCAAGTGTACCTATAAGAATTGAATTTGTTTGAAAGCAAAGGGTAGTAACACAAAATATTGATTTGATTTAGATTTTTCTTTTGTTCGCTCACTCATCATTTTGTAAATTGATAAAAATAAACAATTATTATTTAGATTTTTGAAAGCATTCTTAGTTTACAGCATTTTTTCACACCTGCCTTAAGCCTTTGCACAGTACTGTATATATACGAAAAAAAGTCCAATTGTGATAGATATCGTTATCGAGATATGAAAAATCCTATATTGTGATATAGGATTTTAGCCACATCGCCTACTGTGAGCTCTATTTTTCACATTGTCTACCATTCTTTTCTCCATAAGAGTACCTTGTCCATTTTTAATGGTTGTTACAGCTGGTAATACTTTCTTTTTCAGGGTGTTTTATCACTTGCTAACGGTGACTGCCTGGAGGGCTTCTTCAATGGAGAATGGACAACAGGTCTGAAGGTGGTTGGAACGTACAACAAACCAGCCATCGTAGAACCCGAAAATAAAGAGAGAAACATTCTTCAGTGAGTATTAGTTTGTCACAAATTAAATGATAATGCATTTCTACTGAGCAGCCACTTCGGAAGTCTGCTAGCTATTTGTTTGTATCCACTTCTTTGCCTCTGATATTCTTTGTTCATGAATCTGATGTTTTCGGGTGTGTGTTTATCTTTTGTGAAATAATTGTAAGACTGATGGACACTTTAGAAACACACACAAAAAAGTGTTGTATTATTTTGTGCTGATGCTCTGTTTGGACTTTTAACAATGTTTAAATGTGTGCATATTAATCAGGCTGGGTAAGTATGTGGTGCCTGCAGGGCAGCGGTGGGTCTGCGTGTTCGATGAATGTTGGAGTCGACTGGGCTGTGATGCTGCTGGGAGAGGAGAGAGGACTACAGCTTGGGAGAACATTGCTGTTACGATATCAACTGCGCGACGACACAGGTAGACAGAGCGGCACACATGAAAACACACACAGGCAAATGTAAATGGTATCATACCCTACATAGATATACAGCTGTATAGCAAACTAAATGAGTGTATGCTTGTTTGTGTTTTTGTAGCCTGGACCTCAGTAGGTCTCAGAACAAAATATTGGAGTCTTTGGAGTTTATTCCTCAGTATGGAGATCAAGTCACCACCGCGAACTATGACAACATACGAAGATACCTCATCAAGGTACAAGTGGAAAAGTCGAAAGCATTATATATAGATTGTGAACTAATGACTTAGACTCCAGCTTAATACTGCCAGCTTAATAACACATTCTGATCTGACAACTGAAATAATAAGTTAATATCTTATGCAAAAGAAACTTTATCTCCAATAAAGTGGCAATGAAGCAAATGAGTGAGGCAGCTGTCATGCATGTGGTGGCAATTTCTGATGACGAGGCCAATAAAGATCTTAGGGAAACAAAGTTGTCTTTTGATGTCATTTAATTGAAGAATATTAAAAGTTGAGTAAAAGCAATTAACAACTCGAGCTGGGTCAGACCAGTACTACACAGAACGCAGCTGTCTAGCTGACTGACACAGAATCAAGGTTCACAGTGTATGTTATACATTACAGAAAGAACTCCCTCTCACAGAGACAAAGTAAGGTGTTATTGTTATGACTTCAGCTGAAGCGCCTGACTATCTAGAGTTTACCCCTTGCCCTGGCGCTCTCAGCCCAGACAAGGCCACCAACTATCTCTCTAAGACAGAAGGAGCAACAGTAAATCATGCACAAGACCCTGGAGAGGAGTAGACAATACATATCCTTAAAATTAACCTTAGCTGATTATACCATGATTATTAACTCCATAATATTAAAGAAATTTAAACACATGATCAAACAGGTTAACATAAAAATTTCCTTCACAATGCATAGCTTTGTGTTCCTAGCATTAGTCTTAAATCAAATCAAGAAAAATTGTTTTTGTGGCTTTGTTGACTTAATTCCTCAATGTGCATATCGGGGGGGTGTGTGTGTGTGTGTTTGTGTGTGTCCATGTTTGTATTTCAGGCATGTGAAACCCCTCTCCACCCCCTGGGCTGGCTGGTTGAGACGTTGATTACAGTTTACAGGATGACATACGTTGGTGTGGGAGCCAACCGCAGGCTGCTCAGACAGGCCGTCAATGAAGTTCATGCCTTCCTCACACATTTCTACTGCCTTGTCCGGTAGATTCAAGTCTTATTTAATTTCCTATTTACAGCTCACTGTTTGTAGGGACTCTACAGTAAACATTTAGCCCCACAAACTACTTAAGACATGGATCTAGTGTAAACCCAGGTTTTAAAGGGGCCATATCTTTTAAATGGATACTTTCATATTTTGCATGGGTTTCACATTTTTGGGTGTTTCTTGTTCACAGTGAAAAACTGAAAACTGCATAATTCTGTGTTTCCAGAATTACATTTTTTTAAAAGTAACAGCTGTAGATTTCTACGTAGAGCCTTGCTTCCGCCGAAATCAACCAATCGTCATTCACCGTCATTCACCCCAGGCTGCCTTTCTGCACTACCTTGTTGTCAAGATTTGAACTTACCAATCCGATACTTCCTGGCGATTCTGGCTACATATGAGGCCGAATAACCGATCCTAGAGCAGCCATGTTTTCTACAACTTTGGAGTGACAGTGCAGTGCGTCCGCTCCCCCACGTGTGCGATCCCACGTGCGGGGCTATGCTGTCACTCCAAATACTGTCAGCCAATCGTGGCTAAGGTCTGACCTTTGAATGGCAAAACGGCTCGTTCATTTCAGGAGGAAGGAGAGGCTCAGAAAAATAATTAAATTAAAATATGCATACAATTTTTTAAACGAAACAAACTTTACCAACGTGATTCAAAAACACATTAGAATGATAGAAAATTGATTGCATAGCTAAAATATGTCCCCTTTAAATAGGGCTGTTGTCTTTTTATGTATTTATGTTTAGGATGGCCAGTGGGAGGGAAGCACTGTAGCTGTATGTTGATGGTGTGGGTTCAGATTTTGATTTGATTTCAGATTTGATATTAACATAAACAAAACAAACCTCTTGCTAATCTTCCCGGGAATAAGTTATAGTTGAGTCAAACAGGTTTCTAAAATATCAATGTCTACAAAGGTAAACACATACTTTTAGAATGTGTAGACATTCCCTGCCAAACAGCATACTATCGCAACGTAGAGATAAAAAGACAGAAAAAACATAGGGAAGAATAAAAAAATATATATTATGTGTATTATATGTATCAAAAACATTTTAGTCATTTAAATAATTAACATACATATTTGCCTGTAGGTTTCTGTTTCCAGGGTTACCTGAGGATGGCAGCGTCATCCCAGACCCCCCTGCCTCTCTCTCCCAAAGCAGACAGAACTCGGCTATAGCAGAGCAAGGGTGAGTGTCAACACACATACACACAACCCATTTCTTAGCATATCATTCTCAAAAGTATTAAAATACACGTGTTGTCTTTTTATAAAGAACCTTCATCTCTCTTTCCCTCCAGTGGCGTTGTGGTCGTGAGCTGCTCCTCTCTGCTCCTCCCATTGCTGCTCCCTCGTCTCTACCCCCCTCTCTTTACCCTGTACTGCCTGCAGGAGGAGCAGGAGGAGACCCAGTACTGGGAGCGCATCCTACGACTCAATAAACAGCCCGACCAGTCCCTGCTCAGCTTCCTGGGAGTGCAGGAGTGAGTGTGTACATTTAACACACAAATACACACATTAGTTAATACACCCACAAATCGATGTAGATCTGGTTTTCGGCAACCAGTATTTTAAATACCTTCTATTTCTATTGTCTATTTTTCTTCTCTTGTAGGAAGTTCTGGCCTGTCTGGATGTCGATTCTGGGAGAGAAAAAGCAGGTCAGATGATAAATATACTTTTTTTCCTCTGAATTTCTGCACTTCTCTTTTCCTCCTCTTTTCCACCTATCATCACTCACACCCATAGTGCATTATCTGTGACTTGAACATCAGGTTAAAGTGTGTTGTCCTCTATAACTGGTTCTCTTTACTTTTATCACAGATTGTGTCAAGCAGTGAAGATGCCTGCTTTGTTTCCGCTATAGAGACACTCCAACAAATCAGGTAGCTTCAATGTCACCTGACATGACATGACATAATTACCTGACAATGTAAGATAGAGTGGGATTTTAATTCTAAGTTCTCGGTCTGTTCATCCTAATAGAGCTGATTTTGATTGTGTTATTTAAATAGCACTGATCTAAACATTTTTGGGAGTATTTGCTCCTGGGTCATGTTCTGCTCCCAAAGGTAAAGTTAAAAGTTTTAGTTACTACGTAGCCAAGAAGTATTTCACTGCTGGAACATAGCCTAAACATAGCCAGGGGTAAGGGATCTCTTTTTAATAGCTTTAAGGGCAGACATATACATGACAGTGTCTCTTGATAAGATAGAGATCATAGTTTTACTTATCTGCCCAGGGACAACGGGCAGAAAATAGCAATTTGCTAAAACCCTTTCCTTAGATTATATAAGGTTAATGTTCTTTGTGTATTGTCCCTTCTCAAATAAAGAAACACAACATAACTAAAAATTACATTTGCATGCAATATTGACAAACTTGCAAGTCATGCTTTAGATCAGTACAATTTGCGTCACTCTTGTGATGACAAGAGTGCAAGCTCTACTGGCGGGTTTTCAGGCCTCAGCCACATTTTAAATGACCAATGTGCATCAGATAACCTGATGTGACCATACACTCTCTGAACACGCAGCACCACATTCACTCCGTCAGACAAACTCCTCGTCATCCAGAAGACGTTTGAGGAGTTGACCCAGGAAGTAAAACCTATGCTGGAAGGCGACTTCATGTGGTGCATGGATGACCTGCTCCCTCTCTTCCTCTATGTGGTGCTCAGGGCTAGGTGTGTTGCAACACACGCATGTTCGCACACACACACACGCACACAGCTCATTTGCACCTGAAGTTATCAGCCAATTTTTTAACGTAGTGTTCTTTGTCAGTTTTGATGACACACATTAAAGAAAAGCCTTTGGTTTCTGTCAGTGTATTATGTTACAACATAGAGTGCTGAGCTGACCCGGAAGCTGGTGACTGATCATGTTGTGTTTTTGCTGCTCTGCTCTTCAGGATTAGGAACCTGGGAGCAGAGGTCAGTCTGATAGAAGACTTGATGGATCCAAACGTCCAGCATGGGGAGCTGGGACTGATGTTCACCACATTGAAGGTAGGATCCTCCGACAAACACACACACACACACACACACACACACACACACACACACACACACACACACATACACATGCATCCATACACTCATGTACGAATACACACACAGAAACTGATCACAGCAATCTTTCAAAATCTGATGACATTCTGTAACAGATTAAAATGTAAAATTCTGTCTCAAAGGTGTTTTACTCTTAGTGCTTGTATGGTAGTATTTATTGTTATCAGTCTTTGGTCACTAAATCATCTTTAAATGATTCTGCTGCAGGCCTGCTACATCCAGATCCGGCAGGAGTCGACTACATAAGATCGGACAGGAAAACCCAACACTGTCAACAAAAAGTGGTAACAGCAATGAAAGCACTGCCGGTAGTGGCATAGTGCTTCACACATAGAAGCAGCCACAGAATAAACAGTGAAACCACCAAAGGCCATTGGGTAGCTTCAATGAACCACATAGACAGATGGCAGAGGGAGAGTGTGACGTTTGACACCTTGTTCACTATTAATCCCTCTAGTATGTTACAACACACCAAAGTACTCCTTTTTCCGTGTGAAACTGTTTTCACAAACATCACCCACTTCTGGACATGTAAGGTGTGCTGTTTCATCAGCTTGCTGTCAGGATTTGCTATGACTCCAGTCAAAGGAAACTTACCAAACACATCCATGATGAAGTGTGAAAAACAGTCAGACTTTAAAATGAACAAAAGGGATGGTAACAAAGAATAAAACTGAAATAATAATTGTACTTATTTTTGGTAGCCAGGCACTCCTTTAAAGTATCCTAAACTTACAGTCTTGATTTTTATCACTTGGCATGTTTAATTTGATAATCTGTAATACATTGAGACAAACGGGTAACATGAATTCTGGTATGTTCTAAATAGATTATGGAGGTCTCCAAAACCAAAACTCCAAAAGTAAATGCAACATTGAAAATATCAATATGTATTGATGCATACACCTATTACAAGTTCAGGTAATAGGAGAACAGCTGGTGGTAACAGGCTTTAAAAAGGTACTTCAAACCATCTCTTGAGACAGTTTAAATCTTTTTTATTTCTTACATTTTTGATCTATTAAAACTGACCTCTCTTGAACTAAACAACCAACCGCTAAACACTGCTGCTTCTTTAAACTTAAAATGAAACTGTTTGTCTCAGGTCTGAACTTCTGGTATTCATAACTAACAAGTATTAAGCTGAGGAGTAGGACAGTTAAATGTCACTACATAGGGAAATCCCTTAGTATTTTACTTAAAATAATATCTTGAACCACTGATTAGCAAAACATTAAACAAATGTTATTTTTTATTCTGTAGCATGTTTTTGTGTGAATGAGCATTTACGAACAAGTCGGGGGAGGAACAGCTGAATGTTGCACTGACCATTTTCCTTAGTTCCTCGACCGACCAACCAGGATAGAGCTGGAGTGTTTTCTCTACCTACATCAAGGACTTTTGGTTTTGGGTTTGCCAGCAATTTGTCGTAAAGTAATCGTCGATTAATTTGGAATTTGGTGGGAGATTGGCCTGAAAATATGATAACTACTTGATGTGCAGACAGTAACTTGTAAAGGACTAATTTGCTTTGGGAGAAAGGACACTTTAAACACTATTTTCTTATGAACTACTGCACTTATTTAACGACGAATGACATGTATGCAACAGTGGTCACACAGACTATGTGTTTTAATGCAGATCAATATAAACAAAACTATGTTTTTAATGCCTGTTAGCTAGCCTACAAAAATGAAAAGGGTACTTTTTATACTTGTATTTCGATCCTTTGAATACTGTTTGTTACTGGGACGTAAAATTAATAGTCTTGAGTTGACTTGAACATCCTTGTGTTTTCTTTTTTAAGGGAGCTTCACTTTTAAGGGAATTGTTTTACTTTATTTATTCATTACTCATTTGAGATACGGTATATTAAATGTACTGATCAGTAACTTTTTGGAAAATTTCCCACAACTCAGTCTAAATATTTAGCAGCCCCATTGAGTCTAACTTTTAGATTCCACAGTCAGTTTTAGTAAGATAATCCATTGTAATCCATCCTTTAAAGAAATCCATTGAGATCTATGATGTGTTAGAGATGTAAACCAAATGTCTGGCAACATGATTAGGTTATTGAGAGCAGCTGCGTTTACAGTACAGGACTTATGGATGTGAGGTTACTGACTATTGATGAACAGTGTTTTTCAATTTTCTCAGGAATAAAGGAACAAATACGAACAAAATAAACTTAAGAATGCAAAAAAAAAAAACATGACAAAATAAAAAAGCAACAACTGGAATTAAATTATTTTTCTTTTCTTTCTTCTTTTTCAGCATACTAAGTTGTGTTTGTACTGTGTTAAATGTCACTCAACTCTTTGTAGAATGTAAACCCTCAGAATCTGTATGTGTTGGGACAAAATGTTTTTCTTTTCTATTTTTGCTGTTAAAACTACTGCATTGTAATACAAATGTAAAATTCAAGGATGATGAGACAAAATAATTCAGTTTATGTATCTTGCCTCCATTAATACCGGGTTTAAGGATGGTAAAGATGTTTTGCATGTCTAAGCCCATAATCAACAGATCACATGTATTTAAGCACTGCCAACCATTCAGCACATGTTTTCTTACCTTCTTGCCGTCACTGGTTTGACATTTCAGAACCGCATTACATACACACATTGTAAATTTTAAATCTGTATGAAATCTCTGGACCACTGCCATGTATGTAATTTGAATTTAAATTTTCTGACTTGTGTCTCGTTGTCATGTGGCTTCTTAGAAAAATCAAATTATACAGAACTAAGCTAAAATCAATACCACGCCTGACCCCTCCAAAAAACACGATATCTTTAACAGCCAGAAGTTATATAAAGTGGTTAGATTCTGTCTTATGGGCTAAAACATGTTAAACATGTCATGATCTTTTGTAAAACCTATTTCACCATATTTCTTGGTGGTTTCAGAATATGTGGCTGTAATCTGACTGAATTTATGACTTAAGTTTATTCTTTTTCTAACTAAGTCTATATTTTTGTAACTTTACACGTGTTTAAAGAGAAGATCCGGGGAACTGCTGACAGAAAGCAAATTAGTTTTGATGTAAATGTTTTGGATCGATATAGGAAATAATAGATGTTTACTCAAAAAAGGCAATAAATCTGGTTCTGAAAATTCTGGAAATCTCTTCTGATTATTATTATTATAGTTATTAATATTATTGTTTCTAATCTCTTGTCTGGATTGCAGTAGTAACTACTGCTAATGTTGTTCCTCTTTTTTTGAACCTTTCCATTACCCTCAGAGAAGCTTTGGGAAATATCCCTTGGGTTCTCTGAAGGTCATGTAAATATCCTTTGAAAAACTTTAATGGACCTATTAAAGAATTTTTTTTTTTTTTTAATACTTAAGTGATTTTTTTTCTGAAGGCAATTATTTTCAAAAACCCAATCATTTCAGAATGTTCAGGGACCGGGGATAAGGCTAAGTGGTTATGGTCAGAGTTAGAGGCTGAGGGTTAGGGTTGGGTTTAGGCAGGCGTACATATTTCTTTCTATGAAACCAATTAAAGTAAATAACTGAACATTTGATAGAAAATGCTATATGTTTAAGTGATCTTCTGAAGGAGTCTTTCAAAATAACTGGTCACTGAGTATTAGCCTGCAAGCTAATGTAAGCTAAATTCATAAAATAGCATTGTGAAAATGTTGCACTGTGAAAGTTAAGTAAATCTAGGTCATGTGCCACATCGCCGGCATCTCACAATACCTTAATTTTCACTCACATTGAAGCTACCACCATCACTTCTTGAATGTTGCTGTAGCCCAAAAGATGGGATCAAACACTGCTTGGACAAAGGGTTTTGACCACAGGATGAAAACCAAAAAAGAGTGGGGCGCTGGTTTAGCTCAGTGGTTTAGTCCACTCTCTTTTTTGCCATATTTTCAGTCTCTCTTCAGCTGTACTGTAAATAAAGGCAAACATGCCCCCTTAAAACCATGAGAGAGAAACATAGTATGTATTTATCAATGGAATTGGAATGGAATTTCATTAACATTTGGGTGTATTTCTTTGTACTGGGAGTGAACGTCCTCTGGACGTCTGATCACAGCCACTGTGGTTGAGTCACAACATTTATGGGTCGTACAAAGTTTGGCATAATTAATTAACTTCACTCAAAGTTGAACCAGTAATAGCACTGTTTAACTTAGTTGAGGTCCTCTCCTACATTCAATGTTGGCCAGCGATTCACTAAGGCTCCTTATTAAGTCAAAGATTTTTATGTCTCACAGGCTCTTCTAACACTGATCTCTTAAGTGTTTTTTTTATAATTATCTTTTTGGAACTAGAGTAAAACTAAACTGGATATTGTTTTATTGTCTCACATGGACCCTCATCAGAGCTTTTAGTTTTGCTTCCATATTGAATGATGCCATTAGGGCAGAAAATGAGACCATCTGACTGTTTAGTTTGTATTTAAGGTTCCCTAACCTGGCACATCCTTACGCTCAACTCATTAGGTACATGACTTTGGGTCAGCTCACCTTAGAGCTCCAGTTGACATTGATATTGGACATCAATTGTAGCTGTACAAATTCTGAATCATCACACAGTGCACATTCGATGGAGAAACTGTGGACTGAACCCAGTGCCTTGTACATGAAAACTGCACTACTGAGCTACATGCGGGCAAAGATTCAGTCTCAGTTTTTTAATTGTTTAATGGATTTATTGAATTACTACTTAATAAAAAAGATTTAACTACCCTTACATTTTATAAAGAGAGTGGCTGGTGAATGCTGACCCTCTGTTCCTTAAAATGGGAGATTGTTTCATTGATTTACACAATGACACCACATCTTGGGGTGGCTGCTAAAGTGACAGTGGCACAAAACGGACACAAGAGGGAACTATTTCCCTTTATGAGAGAAGAGCACAGTGATGTTTGCAGCGGCATAATATCCAGAGGGGTGGTTGGAAAGCAGGAGCCTGGATGTGAACAAAATATTGCAGCCATGACTGAGGTAAGTAGGGCACTGATCCCCCCCCAACTGTCCCAGTGGAGTTATTGTATATTCTTTCTCCAAAAATGCTTTGTTGAGTACTCTTTAACCCTAGTAGGATTGTGGGTCTATTCAGGTTTCTAACAGCTTCCTGCTGCTTAAAAGGGGCTAATGGGCAGATGGGTTATGCATATCTGGCATGCTGAAAACCAAAACAAATTAGGCTTTTTGGCTGTCAGGCTGCAAAATTGATTGATATTTCTCTAATGTCTCCATGAGCTACTTCTGTTTTCTTTACATGTAATTTGGTTCATATTTAAAATAATACATTTTAAGTTTTTAAGGAAATGTCCTCGGTTGTTTTCCTCCTCTGAACATGTTCTTGAAAGTAAAACTGGGTACTATACAGACAGGCAAGTAAAAGAGTACTTTTATCTGAGCATCGTCTGTCTGAGGTGAATGAGATGACTGAGGTGTCCTTGTATCGGAACAGTTGAACTTGTTGGTGACAGACTACATCAAACCTAAAGTTCCATTCCATGATTTTGTGTTCTTTAAATGTTCAGATCCCTCTAATTGATTCAACAAATACACCAGTTAACTGAACAGTTCTCCTCGGCTTATCAATGAGCTGTTCTTGTCACAATGAGCTGTGTTTGACTATAGCTGCAATCAGTGTTGAATTCACAGTTGCTGTGTCACCAAAACCTCCAATGTGTTACCTTAATGACCTGAGGGCACACCTGCCTTTGGATGAGCACCTGTCTTTAGGTATGTTTATCAGTACTACTTTATGCTGTAGATAATCACTGAATGACATCACTTGCATTTGTGTGACAAAGGTTGTATGAGATACTTATCAATTGAGTATAATAGCTGCATATAAAGCTGCAGTAGATAGCGGTCAGGACATCTGATTAAACTGACCATTATGGGAATGTTCCGTTAGTTGCTGATGTTGGTTTTTTCCTCCAAAACCTCTGAAATGCTATGACTAGTCCTGGATCACATGTGGACAACAGATATTATTTGTTCAAACATTTCTTTCTTCTCAGCAGAGTGTAAAAAGGTACTGTAACCGAGTGGAGTAACTGGCATAACATACCTGCAGTATTCACTACCTGAACTGGAAGCACTCAACTAAAACCAACCGAACATGGTCAGTGACATTGAAAATAACACAATCCTCCATGACTTCTCTGTATGATGACGCCAAAGCCAACAGGTATAATGTTGTAAAAGATTTCATAGTCATCTATTATCTACATGAGTGTGCATATTAATTACATTACAATTTTGTAAACTCATTTTGTGATGCAGTATCCTGTTCCACAATTTCTGAAGATTTAATAAAGATGTGTAACTTACATAACATACAGTATAAATTAAATTAATTGTCTGTCATCAATGCCTGTGGTTACATTTGTTTTAACCTGACTTCACAATAGATCTGAGCAATCCTAAAAAGAGGAGGCGCTGAAGTGAAGTCACATTAGATAGGATAAAAAGTACCTGCAGCAGTAGAGTCAGCCTCTACAACATTGTTACACTCAGGTTTAATCAATACATTTTAACCTGCGCAGCTAATTTGACACTCCAAGTTTAAAATGAATCACATAAGGTGTGATAAAACAACAAGAACACTTGCTTGTGTTCTGCTTTATCTTACAGTGAGTGCTGACGTTCAACTCATCTGCAGGGAGGGGGCTGAGAGCCTGTCAGTGCAGCAGGTCAGCAGGTTCAGGTTGGCACAGCTTCTAAAACACACACACGCACACACACACACAAACAGTTTGATAATTTGCCCATACCTCAGCTGTGTGTCTGAAGAGAGGATGAGACAAATTAATGCGAAAGAGAGACTGACAGGAAGAGCACAGGACTGAATACAAAGTAAGTGGAACAGGAAGGAAGAAAGATAGAGATATCAAGTCTCATCAGGATAACCCTCTTCTCTTGCAGACAATCCAATTTGCTGCTGGCAATGAGGGGGGAGCAAAATATATCTGCCAGTGTGAGTATTTATTTAATTGAAAGATTAAAAACTATGTTCAGCTGTTATGCAGCGATAGCAGAAAAGAAAAACCTGAATTCACAAACAACTTATACAAACACACACATTAGAAGATCTAAATGGCAATGGAGGTCAGCATGCCAGACAACTTTCATTTCGATTTTTATAAAGGACAGAAAGGTTTGACTGTACACAGGAGAGAGCTCAGTTTGAAAAGAAGCAAGAAAGAAACCTCTGCAGTTGGGAGCTGCTGTTGCTGCTGCTGAGTCACTTTGAACACGAAGAAAAAAACTAATCTCTCCCCTCCTCTTTCTCCATTGCTCTGTTTTTCTGTATCCGCCATCAAAGAATGAATGGAGGAGGGGGTTGAAAGAAGACATTATGGCTTGTTGACCTAGTTACCTGCCCTCACAGAGTGCTGGCATTACATGTACACCGACCTGGCAGAGCCATCCAGCCTTCGAGCATAACTCTGCCATCACCATTTATTTACCAATTCACCAACACTTTCCATCCTGCTGAAATATGTGGAGATTTATGATGTGCCAGGGACACAAATTAAAAGGAAAAACTTAAAGGCCCTTTCTTCAAACTGAACTCACACAGGAGAGTATGCACTATGAGGCAAACGAGTAACTGTTTAAGCGTAATGTTAAATATGTTAAATGAAGCTGCCAATAAGCTCAGTTCTGTGCAAAAAAATTAACCACATGCACAACACATTAGAAGCCCATTTAACTGTCCATCTTAAATATAAGTACTTGTTTCTTTTGTGCTAGACATTGGTCCTTGGTTTCCAGCTACTGCTAAACTACTATGTATTATCTTAATAACTCCAAATACTTCATCAAGTCATGTGATGACACTATAACGCAAGTAAGCGCTACGTAATATTTTAAAGGAATTGTTTTTGTGGTTATGCATATTACATTTCGGGTTCACCTAATTTCTTCTTCGTTTTGAGAAAATCTTGCGACAACATGAAAAGTAGCCTTCTGGGAAAAGTTAGTTATCACGAGTAAAGATTTTGATGCAACTTGCAAGATGGGCAATTAGAATATGAGCAATCAAATCCCAGATTAAATCAGGAAACCAGCTAGCTACAAAAAAAATGCACCAACACCAATGGCGCCTTGAGTGTCTGCCGACACTACATCATCAGCTCCTGCAGGATCACAGACTGTTAACATCGGACCTCAGGATACAGCCACCTCTATACGTTTTTATAATGACAATATACACACACTTTTCAATGCAATGTTTCCTGACGAAGAATGTTTTTTACTCCCTGTGCTATGGTTGTCATTCCTTAGTCAAAGCTGAGGATTTACTGGATACATTCCAGGTAAGCCAACAAAGCCTGTTAGCAGATCAGAATATTAAATTTATTTGTATGTTTATTTTTAATTCACTGAGAGCTGCCAGAAATGCCCTTTAGCAGTGATAAGACGAGTTAACATTAGAAGAGTTAGAAGGTTCCTGGTCCCGTGCATGGAAATGTTCTCTCCAGGTATTTTGGCTTGGTAGGTTAATTGGTGATCTGAATTGCCCATATGTTTGCATGAAAGGTTGTCTGTCTCTAGGTGTCAGCCCTGTGACGGACACTCATTTCAACAAAAAATGTTGGTGCCATAGTACCAGGTTAATAGCGCTTTGACATGAAGTTTGCCAGTATAATGCTTTGGCAGGTCTCGAGGGGAAACAAATGTCCCCCAGACTGATATATCATCTGGGTTAGAGTTTTTAAACACTATTTGAATTTAAAAAATGGTTACACATGATATATCTGTGTTATTATATTAGCATGTAATTTAATATAGTTTTTGGTTGACCCTGTGTCCAACCAATCTTACTTACTTCAACAGACATTCTGACAATAACATAAACTTTACACAGCGACTGACAAAGTAAAGAGACATCTAATGAAAATAGGGCATGATGTTAAATCACTTAAACTTGTATGAGGCTCAAAATAAATCTAATTCTTCTTTAAATGCTGACATAGATGTATAAAGAGCTGATCCTGTTCTAAAAAAGCATATATGGCCTCTCACAACACAATAGCCTCTGAGAGCGACGTCCAATTCACAGAAGCGTCCAATGCAGCCATCAGTTATTCAGAAATGCAAATGGAGACATCCAGCCCACGATTTCGTTTACTCTGCAAAAATCATTGTTTACAGTCCGAATAGCAAGATGCAGAATTGAGTAGGAGTTGGGAGATGCTGTCAATGGCCTGATTGTGAGCTGCATTTATATGTCAATATATTTTTAGAGATCAATAAAAACCTGAATTGCCGTCAGATGGTTGTCAAGGATTGCATTAGGCCAATGCGTTCTTCCTGCTTTGCTCTCCTCACAGACTGCTTTCCTGCAAACAGACAAATGCTATACTACTCGGACTACACTACTCCATAATGCTTCCAATACCAAATATCCTGCCACTGCCCTGTATATTCATATGCAGAATATGTTTATAGAGATAACTCACAACATAATGACTTTCTTATAAAGTGAGACAGATGTTTGTTAAATCATTCAAGCAAGACTCCATCTTCAAAAACAGTTGTTGTAAAGAGATCAGGGAGGCACTATACTCTACTGTATGTAGTCACTTGGAGGTTTGACAGCTGCCACTCAAAACAGGTTCACTTTTTCCTCAGGCGTTTAACCTACTTTCTTTCAGTCACACTCATCTCTTTACTCATTGTTTCTCCTCATCAAGTGCTGCCCTTTAGGTATCACTGATACTCAGGCACACATTCATTTCATTCAATTTGTGTATGTAAAAACCTCATGGGATCAGACAAAAAATTAAAATTAAAATTGGAAGAAAGATGAAGAGAGTTGGAAAATCATTAAACAGAATATGCATTGCAAAATATCACACTTCCTCAGATCAGAGAGAGATGATCAATATATTTTGAATAAAAAAGACACTCTTGGTCTAGTGTGTTGGTGGTGTTATCTGTCATTGTGCACTGATGAATAAAATACATTAACACATTCACGAAACTTCAAAAAATGAAATCAAAATCTAACAGGATTCCAGTGGGAACATTTGATATGGGTTTTGTGAGTGGGCGTGGCTAAATAGCTCTGTAGCGCCCCCTACAAATGTTCAAACATTCAGCCCTCATTGCACAATCCACCTTCAATTCTTTGTCAAATGTTGTAGGTGGAGGCACTTGCAGCCACTGTCCAAACTCTCAAATCTACATGTGGAGGTGGCGGTGCAGCTGTCTGGCAGTGGCCACAGGTAGCTGACTGAGCTTGGAGCAGGCGGTTGATGGTAGTGTTTGGCAGAATCTGCAGGTGGAGGCAGCTGCTGCAGGTTAGTGGAAAAAGCTGTAGATGGAGGCTCAGGAAAAAACTGTCTGCCAAAATCTGCAATTGGACTTGCTGGCTGCTGGTGAACGCTGTCTGCAGTCTGCACAATCTGCAGGCGGAGGCGAAGGTGCAGGTGTCTTGGAGACGCTGCTAGTGTAGGAAGCTGACATCTCCAAAAGTGCTACACTGCTTTCAGAGTCTTAGGTGTTGGTTTGTTACAGTGGTCTGCTTTAATTTACAGGTGAGGTTGGAAGCTGCAGGCTGCTTGCAGAGGATGCAGCTGAAGGCTTGACAAAAAGTTCGTGTGAACAGCTCCAACTCCTCTCTCCTGTCAAACACAATGCTCTAATCCAAATATGGTAAATCCTAGCTCCAGAAAACATGGTGGCGGCCAAATGCCGAACTGAAGGCTTCAAAAAGTAATTCAGCAAACCAATCGGTGATGTCATGGCTGCCTCCATTATTTATACAGTCTATGAGGAGAAGAGGTTCAAGTTACTGCAGTCTCTGCTGCCAACATCTACATTTTGCTGCATCTGCATTTAGATTCTTTAGTGTTTTTATCGACAACTTCTCTACATTTCCTTTCTTTTTTGTATATCCATCTGATCATTTGAAGGTTGTCGTATTGTTTCATCCAGAAACTTTCAAGCTCAGAGCGGAGGAGCGCAAAGGGAGCATTCAAGTTTTTACACTGACCTCATTTGTGAGTGAGATCAACAAAATTTCTTGAAGACACAACACAGATCAAACTCTGAAATATTTCTCTATAGCAGTGTAGAGCTGTAGTGGATGGGACAGTGTGTATAACACATATCCCAAATACATTATAAATCCTCAGCAGTGGATGTTAATATTCAGTGTAATATACTGTATAGTGTAACAAAGTACATTTACTCAAGTACTGTAAGTACAAGTTCCAGATAACGCAGTATAAACATGTTATGGAACCATTTATTTGACTTATTTGTCAATGCATAAAATACATGATGTTTGACAGCATATTAATTTCAAAAAGCAAATGGAAGAGTGAGAAAAAAAAAAAAACTATCAGTCCAATAATAATTGTATCCTATAGGATTTTCTAGGAGCCCATACAAAGTGTTTCTTTGTCAGCTCAACAGGCGAGTTCAGTATCAAAAAAATACACCTACACAAAATATGGGTGTAAAGTTTTGAGTTAGTTTCGCATCTAAATTATGTTGAAGTTACACACACACAAACAAACACACACACACACACACACACACACATATTCAAAAACATGGATGTTGCTCGGGTATTGTATTAAAGTTGTGTGTTTGGTTGATTGTTGATTCATTTACCACTTTTTATTCATGCAAGTATTTGCTCCCATTGTATTCCAATCACTTGCCAGACACCAGTAACTGAAGACAAAGACAAAGACAGACCCTGTCAGCTGGTTGACGTGCATTAATTAGCTGTTCCCACGCCATGTGCTCATTACCTCTTCTTTCATGGAACACTTAGGGTGTCGTGTATCACTCCTAAAGGACACCTACACACGAGCACATGCAAACACATACAGCCCAGCCATATTAGCTTCTTTGTCATCTACATGACAGTCTGCAGTCACAATAGCTCTTTGTCTGTCCAAGTGAAACTAAAGCATCCAAAACGTCACACGAAAGACGGGCTTAGCCTGAGATGGCCCTGCAGAGCTCTATGTGCCTGTGTACAGGTAGGCTGGTGATTGCAGAAGAAATGATATGACTTTACTAACGGTTTCTGTTCTTTAAATTCTGCTCAATATTTACATCAAATGCAGACATCACAAGCACAAGAGCAACTTAAGCTTTATGTCCCATATCAACAAAGTGACCAAGGTGGTCATCTATAATCATTCCCAATCTACAGCCATCCCAGCTAGAAGTGCAAAAACAAATACAGGCTTGAATTTCAAGTAGACCAGATTTACGTTTTACTGGTCTGTCCTACAAATAATGATAGGAAACATTGAACTTTTCCTTCTTGGTTACTAGTTATTTAAGATTTCAGATCAATTTTACAATATATAATTAACAAATGATGCACAGGGGCACATTAGTAGTAATTAAGATCAGGTCCATCTTTACCAGCTGCAACATTAAGTACACAATACAATACATCAATATTTATAGTACAATATTATAATATGTTTCATCTGAAATGGACCGTATTCACATTGAATACTTTTTCACGGGATGGATTTCACATTGCCTTGCAGTGTTTCCCCCCTCACCCAACACACCAGCCAACTAACCACACTTGCATCACTCATGTGAATTCTCCTTCACATCTGAATGAGGAATGTTTGATTTGACCATTGCACACACACAAATAACCAAGCTAAATATTACCTCAGAGGTGCCACAGCCATCAAGTGGCTGTTGAGCAAGAAATGTCAATTCTACTAACACCATCAGAACTTTGACTAACCATTGAGAGTGTTTACATTGTGACTGAAAAGGGCATCAGCAAAAGAAGTATTCTATTATTACATATATAGAGTTGTTTTGCATCTAAAACATGGTAAATTTAGTTACTTCTTTTGCTGGTTTCAACCATCTGGAGTCCTGTTGATACTCTGAATGTCACATCATTGTGTCTCTGAAGGTCTGCTCAGCTGTTTGTAAAAGGAGTTGCTTTTGGCTGTCGTCATGCCCACAAACACTTTCCCCTGGATGCTCACAGTGGTTCCTCATCAACTTTTCCATTTCAAAAGACTTATCAAAATAAAATAAGTCACACCCTCATCAAGTTCTTTTCTCTTTTTTCTTGTATTTTCATTGAAACTAGACTTTAAATATGGTCTCATGGTGTTAATCTAAACTCACACCGATACAGGCCTCAGGGATTGATGGTAGGCAGAATAATGAGCTATAACAATCCACATGATGAAGTATCCATCCAGCGCATCTAGCAAGAGGGTATTGTCTTGATCCTCTACCGCAAACTCATGAAGGAAGCTGAAAGGTAAGACAGGCGTCCCAAAAAAGCCTGAAAAGCTTTCTGTCAAATTCACTGTGGTTGATTCCTGCAAGTAAAAACATTAGGTTAGGTGTGTGTGTGTGTGTGTGTGTGTGTGTGTGTGTGTGTGTGTGTGTAGGTGTGTGTGTGTGTGTGTGTGTGTGTGTGTGCGCGTGTGTGTGTGTGTGTGCGTGTGTGTGCGTGTGTGTGTGTGTGTGTGTGTGTGTCTCCTTAGCTTTACCGAGTGCTGACCCAGTTTCTCTCTGCTGCGGGTTGGCATCACCTGCAAGCAACACCTAGGGTGGACAGAGACTCATTCAGACGTCTACAAACACACACTTACCACAAAGCAGCAACGTGATTGTATTTGAATCTGGACATCCACGAGAGTGAGGTGCCATAGAAACCCGATGTGAGCTTTTTTTTGTTTGTGTGTATGTTTCTGTGAGTGTGTGTGTGTGTGTGTGTGTGTGTGTGTGTGTGTGTGTGTGTGTGTGTGTTGACATTGGCTGTCCAAAAAAACTGACTCAGCTCTCTTTTAAGAGTTTCAGACCCCTCTGTGGCAGGCCTGGGTAGCCAGGAAGAGGCCATGTTCCAGCATGTTATTCCAAAACATACACACACATAACTCAACTTCTTTTGATAAAAATAAGCAATAATTGGTGCTTTTAAGACTTTGATGATGATTGGGTTTGACTCTTGTTGACACCCGTAACACGTATGCTGTCTGACTAACGATTTTAATGTGCATGGCTAAGTACAAGTATGAATTTCCCCCCACAGGCACACAGACAGCACTCACATAAAAACAGAAATAACATTAAACTGCACAGAAATCCTTTCACTGTGTGTGCGTGCATATGCACTTGTGCGCCAAGCTTATTCATATTCATGGTGGAATTCCTGGAGGAGGAATATTCAAATGATGCAGGGAGATCAAGTTAAAAAAAAAGTTTTTTTTATATCACATCAAAATTCTAAATCAGATTTTTACTTTTCACAGAGGAATGCCATCTGGGAGAACATTCATAGTGAAGTCGGAACCAAGTTGCTATGTTCAATGTTCTACTATCTAATTTAAATGCACAATACAGCAATTCAGCAGACAAACTTTTCAATGAAATTGTAAAATGGTTAGCAAGCTAGGGTAACTGGCATGATGTGTCCACTCCACCAAAATGTTGAATCGAAAGCAGTGACTTGACCTATTTTGCAAATAGCTAAATTTGAAATGGGATTGGAGTGTCTACCTTCCCCATTCAGATGTATTTCTGTATGAAACAGGATATCAAGGAAGGACATAACATTCGAAGGAAATGTTGAAAAGTAGGCGTCTCATAATGTATGTGTCAAGCAGCACAGAGAACACTAGCTCTGTTAATAGCTAATGGCTAATAACAATATGTTGTTTCAAGCACACATATGTTTTACAGGAAGAAGACATGTCATATATTGATAGGTAATTTCACAATATGAACAGTATGAGAGGGTTAATTTTTCAATTCATCTCAACTTTAAGTACATTTAAATTTGAAGCTTTTTAAAAATACTAATTAATTAAAGTGGATTTTAACAATGTCTTCTGTACAATGTGCATCTGTAATGATGAAGCCCCTAGTATATCTTGTGTTATATGTCTGTTACCTGTACCTGTGGGGATGAACAAAACAAATCAAATACAGAAACAGGTGGGTTAGGACTCTTAGGTAGAGAAGGAAAAAGAAGAAAGATGGAGGAAAGTGTGTCCAAAAAAAGACAGAAAATAAGATAGACATTGTAGAAGGCAGGAAAGCTGAGAAAGGAGAGATAATTACACAGGGCAAAACATAAATGTAGTTTCTGTTGCATATACAGACACATTAATCTTACCATCCTCAAAGTTTTTCCCTTCATCCATTCGGCTCATTTTGTAGTAAGGGGAGACACAGCCATGCATTACATGATTTTGTGTGGCTCATTCAGCCATGCAGGTTTGTTGGTTCTGCATGTACACTTTGGGGTCTCCCCCACGTGTGACTGCATGTGATGTGTGTGTACATCTTTACACGTGTACTGTAAGTGCGTATGTGTGTTTTTTGCCCCTTGTTCTTCTCTCTGGTTTTCAAGCCTGCTGTCATTGTGCTTCTTTTGTCTGCAACTGCTTTGTTGAACTAGTGGATGGTCAGTAAAACAGGAGCGGTTAGCTGCTAAAGCAGCCACTGGTTTTGTGTCTAGCTTAAGCTACATAACCACCAGAAGACCCTCACAAAGAAATTGGAGCTTGGAGCAGTAATCGTCAGGACAAAGAGGGATGAGAACCTCTTCATCACCAAACACCAAAAACACATATCCTGGCCCCTGCAGGAGGTGGGTATTCCTAAAGAGAGATGTTTTGGATTGACAGGCTGTAACGAGAGCTTTTACACAATATTACAGTTTAAATTATAATTGTCATGAATGTGTGTTGTTCTTCTTTCTGTGTGTGGTGTTTAACTCTCATGAATGTGTGTTGTATTACTTCCTTTCTAGCATATTTTCATATCTTCAGCAAATGGTAGATGAGATGCCAGACAAGGGTGGCTGTGGCTCAGTGGCAGAGTAGCTCGTTTTTCAATCGGAAGGTCGGAGGTTTGATCCCCAGCTCCCTCAGGCTACATGTCAAAGTGTTCTTGGGCAAGACACTGAACCCCAAATTGCTCCCGGTGGCATAGCCAACGGTTGTGAATGTGATAACTGTTGGGCACTTTACATAGCAGCCTCTGCCATCAGTGTATGAATGTGTGTGTGAATGGGTGAATGTGACATGTAGTGTAAAAGCAGCTTTGAGTGGTCGCAAAGACTACAGAAGCGCTCTGTATGGACAGTCCATTTACAAGTGAATTTCCCTTTGGGGATCAATAAAGTTATTGTTATTGTTATTTGTGTTTTGTCCCTCAGATTAACACTATGGCACAAATTCTGGATTAAGACCTTGTGATATCAGTCCTATAAGCCCGGCCTGGCAGTTGGACATCAGGAACTAACAATCGATGGTTTCACCCCATATGGGCCATCATCTTATCACCTTCTGCATCAGCTCTTTACTGTCTTTTACTAATAATGAGCATCTGTCTGATATAACTTTGAATGTTTTTTTTCCAGTGCTGGCTAATCAGATTCCTATGTTCAGAAACATCTTACTACTTACTTACTGAGCCCAGAGCTTGAATTTTGAGTTGCCTTCACCTGCTGAGTAGCTGTTGTTGATAATTGGATGAGTGAGATGAAGTGATACTGGATCTGAGTCATCACAGTGTTTGTGTATGGGAGCAGAGGAGTGTCCTCTTGAGTAAACGATCAGTGTCAGAGTGAGGTCGTGTTTCAAAAGCAGCGTGGAGCAAACTGGGGCCATTGAAGATGTGAGTGGATGCACAAGTGACTCAGCACTCTGGTATGAGCATGTCTGTGTGCATGTCCATTTAGTGTTGTCTGTCAATGCATGCATGAGTGTGTGTTTGTGTATCTGTCCTGTTTCAGATTTCCCATTCACCCTGAGAATCCAACCGAAGGGAGAAACATGGTGAATATTTAGTGAATAAATGTTTGCTTGTGTCTTCACCTGTAAATCATTTCAACGACTTACAGGCATGTAAATTAAAAACAGATATTTTATATCTATGATGTAAGAAGTATGATAAACCAAAAAATGTTACTATTATTTTAATTAGTAGTTATAGTTATTCTTGCTCCATAATTTATTGGTTTACATTTAAACTTGTGTGTTTGTTTGTAGAGTAAAAAAAATAAAAAATGTTGAGCTGCTAGCGTGGAGAGACGGCAAACACACACATACATCTCTAGGGAGCCCTTGAATCTGCCATTCAAAGTGGGTCACATAACTGAGGAGGGTGGGGGTGGTGTGCATAGCACTGCTACACCTCGGTCTTCCAGACTCAGGGGACTTTTTGAACTAGTTCAGGTTATTGTGGTATCAGGATTTATCGAGGGTTTCTCTGGTGAAATATCTCTCTGGTGGAGCTGCTTGCTTTCCCATTACTTGAAAAGTGCTCCACTTGTACAGAGTTATTATGCTAAGTTATACAGAGTTGTCACATCTTGACAATGAAAATGGCAAAAACGTGTGTGTTTTTTGTATGGAACAGAACCTTTATTCACTTATTAAATTTAAGTGCTGGTGCACTTTTTTATTTTGCTTCCTGTTTTCACCCCTCCCCGATGACAACATGAAATCTTTTCGCCAATTATTAACCAGCTATTGTTTTCTATCTAAATGTAGTGCACAGAACTGACAGCCTGTAACTGTTACTGCTCCACTTTATAAGAATGCTCTCATGTCTACAATATTTCAGGCTACAACCAGCAGATGTTAAGCTGAGCTAAGCAAATCACTGGAAACATTGGGAAAAAGCTGGCTGGGCTTTGACAAAGATAACAAAATCATCCCAAAGTACACTATTATAAACATTACAAAAAAATCAATGTGTAATAAAACAATATTTGTATAGTGAGTGTTTTTTGGCCAGAATCAGTAACTTCCTGGAGTCCTTTGGTCACTATGAAGTAACTGTCTATAGCCAAGAAATAGTCCTCTCACCCAGGATGGATTGAGGACGCATTCAGATCTGATCACTCAGGCCACATATGGAGGTGGTCTGGGACGCATTTATCCAAATACGTCTGGCACTATGTCCTGGGCCACATTAAGCACCGTCCCTGAAGCTCTTCTTCTTTGCATTGAAGTAAAGCGGTCCACTTCTCAAGCCAAAGTAGTGGTGGATGCAGGCTGTGAAAATATTTTATTTAATCTTTGGTTTGGCACCAGGAAAAATCTGTGCAGAAAGTGCACTGCTTAGTCACAAACAAAACTTTAAAAAACCTGAAAAAACGTTCCCACTTCTTCCCCGCTTCAGTTTGCATTTCATTTGTGCTGTATGACCAAATTATAAGGTAACATATGCAGTACACATTTCATAGAACAACCAAATAAAATCTACTTTTGTCTTTAAAGTAATAATCTCAAAGATTTTCAGTTGAAAAAAATGTTGGTTAAGTCTCTTCCTATTGTCAGATGAGTTAACACAATGCTAAAACCTTTGGTCACTGAGCCCTTATGCTTGCTGTGATACCAAAAAACTAACACTGGATGCCAAGTCAAATGTTTTGCACAGATCTTAAGCAGTGCACAGTAATTCATATGTTTTCCATCACCCAGCAGTGGTGGGTCCATGGGTAAGCAGAGCTAACGCAACAGACTAGCGCTTCAGCTCACTTATGTATTTCAGCATTTTTTGGCAGTCCCTTCTTGTGTTGCAATTCTTTTAAACATCCATAAGGTAAACAGGGTTGTTACGACTGAACAAAAAAGAGAAGATCATACACACATAGGCGAAACTGTAGCTGTAACAAAATGGTTGCAGGCATTTCTGTCCTGTCTTTTGAATACATTTTCAATAACATAAAGTGTTGAGAAAATCATCCTATTATTGAAGTTAAATACTACGGAAGCCCTAAGTGGACATGTATCCATATATTTTATTGCATCCGTTTTCCTGTGGTAACAAGTAATTTCCATTTGTTTCTGCTGGTTTTCCCATTGTAATGGACTCATTTATCTCATTATCTCGAAGTAATAAAGCTTGTTTCTCGTGATAACAGGAAGATTTTTCTGGTCATCTAGAACAGTGGTTCTCAAAGTGGGGTGCTAGGACCCCTCGGGTTCCCCAAACTATAGCCCGGGGGTACGCAAAATAATTATACTAAATTTATAATAAATCATAAAATTGTGCTGTATCACTAAAAACTGCATGTCTACAGATGAGGACCATTTGCGGCAATGAAACAAGCATATTGTGTCCATTACTCCCTCATTAGATTTGGACCAGTAGAACCTGATATGATTGTGACACATCAAGTCAATCTGTCAAGAATCTCTCAACTCACTCAGGTCCAACAAATCATTTCTGCAGCTGTCTTGCTGCTGTTCATTTTCTGAAAGCTTTTAAGATCAACTAAAAGTATAAATCAAGTTGAGTCAACAAGCAATTTGAATAAGATGCTTCTGTTTTAAAGTATATAAGCGGTATCACATTTCAAACTGAAATGTTTTTCTGTTTATCACTATTAAACAGGTCTGTAGTATTTTGATAAGATTTACGATACAAACAGTTCCAATAGCATTTAACAGAGCAAATGGTAATACGCATATGCTCAATTGGTGCTACGACTATGAGGGGGTCTACTAGGATCATACAAATGAGCTACGTGAAGCCTTTCTGTTTGTTTTGTGCGTTTTCAACTCTGGAGATACGGGTTATGATCATCTGACGTGACGGTGGTGCAGCGTTGTTATCTCAAGATTGCGAGATAAATAACTTGAGATCTCGAGAAAACAACCTGAAATGACTCGTTATTGCTATAACATGTCTGCTTAGGGCTTCCATAAAAAAAACACTATTCAACCCGTGAACCAGTAATATTAATCCAGAAGCATAAAATATATCAGTAAAACACTGACAGGGATCATTCTCTGCAAGTTATTTTCAAAAATGTAAAGGTCATTTTTCTGTAAAACTTATTTGATTAAGGATTCTTTTTACAACACTTAAGTATGTTCAAAGCGTGGTGTTAAAAACTTTAAAGTTAAGATGAAAGAGGCATCCAGAGGTATCCAGATTCAATATCGGGATGTATTTCTGAGTGAAAGGAATTTGATTTAAAAGTTGACACCCTAAAATATGGCCAGAGATGTGCTCAAAAATGATAAAGAAGTTTTCATTTTATTTTGATTATAATACATTCATAACTACATGATACAATGATGCTGATCAGCGTTTTTCTCTAAGAAACTTTATTTTATTGCCATGCATGAACATTTCTGAGGTATATTTTGGCACAGACTGGAGTATTTTGGTGGCGGTTTATCGTAAATATTTTAACAAGCAGGTTTTCTTTGGGAGTGGAAGTCCTGCCCGTGTATTTTTTTTTTAAACACATAGAGCTGGAAACCTTTTTGGCTTCTCCAAGGTGCTGTTAAAGACCTCCTTATGTGGCAGGAAGCGTGTCAGTGTTGTTTCCAATTGATGACAGAAGCAGTGGGGCAGCAGCAACCCTGAAGCTGACAGTAATGAGATTAAACATCAGTGTTTGCTGACGTGAAAATAGACTGAACATAGCAGAGCTGCTGGTGTGTGGAGTGTGTAGATGTGTAGGCTTGGATGTGTGTGAGCTACTGTATATGAAGGTACAGATGAAGCTCTGTCTGGCCCGGCAGCATCAAGGCCAGAGGGAGTCTGTCAGCGGTGAAACGAGGTAAGCAAATGAGCCTGGCGATCAAACGAAAGAGAAGGGGGCTTGTTCAGGACGTAATGAGTTTCAACCCAGCAACCTGCCAACATGTTTTCCTTACAGGGCTTATTTTGTTCATGTCACACCCTCGCATGCAGACATCAAACATTTCCTTCCCTCCTCCTCCACTCCACCCTCGTCTCTTCTTACCTGAATTCATCTCTCACGTTTCTGGTTATTTTGCCAGCGTTAACTACTGTTTACCCTCCTCTCGTGCGGTGCTCGACTGTATGTTTTTGCCCTTCATGCAGCGTTAAGACTATAATTAGGCGAGCAGGTTTGAGGTAAACAAGACAGAATTTAGGTCAGGGGTTCTCAATGTTACACTCTGAAAACAGATCCAAATCAGGGCTGCTGTTGGGTGGGGTTTCTAACAAAAGACATGCTTTGAAATAACAATGAAGATGGTGGCTAGGGTGCAATATGTCTCTCTGTTTTTGTATCTCCTGTGTGTATCCCCGTTTTAATTTGACCTTTTATGTGCTGTCTTATATGTTATATAAGATAGATATATATCTTATATGCTTCCCAGATAGAAGAATGACATCTCAAATATTTCCCCTGTTAAAGTCTGCTACAGCTGCTGTGTTGCATGTACATGTGTATTCATGTTAACTTCATGTTTCTGTCTGACATCCTGCAGACTTTTTCCATAATTATCACCCAGAGCGGCTGTAAACCGCCTCAAACAGCCCTGTCTCCATGTAGTTTGGTCCAACTTAGAGGGAACATATAGGTCTCTCTGTACTTACAGCAGTGTTACCATTGGCACATTCTGTTTTCATCATTTGTAAATTTAAAACACAGTGTTTAAACAGATGTAGAACCTCTGCACGTCTGCTCTGTACATCTGCAGACTGAAATTAATATGTTGAATGGTTGGCATTGCCTGTTTCTTTCCTGTCCACACAGATTCTCTCCTCACATTCTTGCCATTATTTCCCTTTCTAACTAAATGAACTGTATTTATCAAATTTGAATGGCAAGAATATTCTGTTTTGTGAATCTAGAAGAAAATCATGTCCTTCCTCCTTTCCAAGAAACTTTTTCATTTTTTGGAAAAGAAGAATGATTATATTAGACAGGAAAATCAAATCACAGTGCTGAAGGAACTTGACTTAAATGTATGACAGGAATCGTAAACATGTGACAGTGGTTATATAACATACATTGCTTAAAAGTCTTTATTCATCAAAATGGACAAATACTAAAACCATCAACATTAAAAAATCCCTTCAGCTTATAACATCCAAGCACCTCCTGAGTAGCCAGCCATGTTTTTTCAAGTGAATAAATCCATATGAAATAAAAACAAAGAATCATGTCTTGAATAAATAGTTTATAATATGCTATATATATTATAAATATAATAAGCTGTAAATGAAATAACAAATGAATAATAAATGATACAATAAACATTATAATTACTCAGATTTTTCATTCTACATTCCATTTACAGCTGTGAGACATCACGGTGTGTGCAGTGCTTCAGTTTGAGAGTCAAGGAAGGTGGTAGGCCGGCAAACTCAGCAGACTTTTTGTTTCCAGACGTGTGTATTTATGTACAGTGCCAGGCAATTACACATAAAAAACAATAGTAATTAAAAAAACAAATGCAAAAAGAAACTTAATTAAGTCATAATTAACTCAAACAAAGACACATGTATGGTATATGGCTGCAGGGCCTCACCTCTCTCCCCTGCAGAAGCAAATTTGACTGCCTTTATAGGGTGTTCATTTGAGACCCTTACTTGCATTAGCCTACCAAAATCCAATATGGGGTTCTTCTAGATTAAACCCTTAGGCATAGAAATGAAAACGCATCCTTAATTAACCTTAGCTCATTTACTTACATGTTTCAGAAAAGAAAAACCCTACAATTGGCGCAGCCCAGTGATGTCACTGATTACAGCACCAACAGTAAAAAAAAAAAAATTTTTAAAAAGCAGCAGTATCACATGGTGACCTGACAGATCAGTTATCATATGTAATCCTGCAACTTAATAAAAGTGACTGAAACTAACTCATGACTGTGTGTCTGCTTTAATTTATTCAAGTGCTTAGATGTGACCTGTAACATAATGCTTACACAAACAAACCAGTGCTGCGTAGTTACAAAAGCAAAGGTAAATATACACGCAACACTTTTGTTTTTGCTCCCATTTTTCATGAGCTGAACTCAAAGATCCAAGACTTTTTCTATGTACACAAAAGGCCTATTTCTCTCAAATATTGTTCACAAATTTGTCTACATCTGTGTTAGTGAGCACTTCTCCTGTGCCGAGATAATCCATCCACCTCACAGGTGTTGACAAAATGCTGATTAGACAGCATGATTATTGCACAGGTGTGCCTTAGGCTGGCCACAATAAAAGGTCCCTCTAAAATGTGCAGTTTTACGGTATTGGGGGGGTCGGGGGGGTCAGAAAACCAGTCAGTATATGGTGTGACCACAATTTGCCTAACGCAGTGCAACACATCTCCTTCGCATAGAGTTGATCAGGTTGTTGATTGTGGCCTGTGGGATGTTGGTCCACTCCTCTTCAATGGCTGTGCCAAGTTGCTGGATATTGGCAGGAACTGGAACACGCTGACGTATACGCCAATCCAGAGCATCCCAAACATGCTCAATGGGGGACATGTCAGGTGAGTATGCTGGCCATGCAAGAACTGGGATGTTTTCAGCTTCCAGGAATTGTGTACAGATCCTTGCGAAATGGGGCCGTGCATTAGCATGCTGCAACATGAGGTGATGGTCGTGGATGAATGGCACAACAATGGGCCTCAGGATCTCGTCACGGTATCTCTGTGCATTCAGAATGCCATCAATAAAATGCACCTGTGTTCGTTGTCCATAACATACGCCTGCCCATACCATAACCCCACCGCCACGATGGGCCACTCGATTCACAACATTGACATCAGCAAACTGCTCACCCACACGATGCCATACACGCTGTCTGCCATCTGCCCTGTACAGTGAAAACCGGGATTCATCCGTGAAGAGAACAACTCTCCAAAGTGCCAGACGCCATCGAATGTGAGCATTTGCCCACTCAAGTCGGTTACAACGACGAACTGCAGTCAGGTTGAGACCCTGATGAGGACAACAAGCATGCAGATGAGCTTCCCTGAGACGCAGTTTGTGCAGAAATTCTTTGGTTATGCATACCGATTGTTGCAGCAGCTGTCTGGGTGGCTGGTCTTAGACGATCTTGGAGGTGAAGATGCTGGATGTGGAGGTCCTGGGCTGGTGTGGTTACACGTGGTCTGTGGTTGTGAGGCCGGTTGGATGTACTGCCAAATTCTCTGAAACGCCCTTGCAGACAGCTAATGGTAGAGAAATTAACATTCAATTCACAGGCAACAGCTCTGGTGGACATTCCTGCAGTCAGTATGCCAATTGCACGCTCCCTCAAAACTTGCGACATCTGTGGCATTGTGCTGTGTGATAAAACTGCACATTTTAGAGTGGCCTTTTATTGTGGCCAGCCTAAGGCACACCTGTGCAATAATCATGCTGTCTAATCAGCATCTTGATATGCCACACCTGTGAGGTGGATGGATTATCTCGGCAAAGGAGAAGTGCTCACTAACACAGATTTAGACAAGTTTGTGAACAATGTTTGGGAGAAATAGGCCTTTTGTGAACATAGAAAAAAACTTAGATCTTTGAGTTCAGCTCATGAAAAATGGGAGCAAAAACAAAAGTGTTGCGTTTATATTTTTGTTCAGTGTATATATAGCAAAATCATGAATGAAAGACATAAGATTTCCTGAATTTAAGACTTTGCAAAGAAAATAGACACAAACTTCTCAAATGTTGTTTGGGCAGATAAGATATTTAACATTTTGATGTCTCTCAGCTTGTTAAGACTTCACACCAATCAGAAGCATGAATCTTGTTAAAAAGACAAGACAGGTGTTGGTTTTGGGAATTGAGTATGGTTTTTTTTCTAGTCCATGGGTGTCAGGATTGTAGTTGGGAGACTAGACAGAAATTCGATGTATCGTTCACCTGCTGTTACCTTCCACAAGATCATTTAGCTTCTTTAGTCTTATAAAAACAACTCCAATCAGCTACCACCACAGAGGAAACTACTTCTGTGGGAAATGAATGGTTAACTCATTCGCTAGCTAATGAAAGAGCCAAGGGTGTGGACAGTACATACTTGATAATTTGGTGTTTGCTCGTCTCAAGCGCCACCCCCTTGTCCAAATCATATTGCTGGCTCCCGAAAACAAACATGGTTGCTGCCAAATGCCAAACTCAAGGCTTCAAAAAGGCACTTAAAAAAAAAAATTGGTGACTTGTCCATTATTCATACAGTCAATGCAAAGAATGTTTACAGTCTCTCTCATGCATTGAAATAAATATTAAACCTTGATGATTTCAAGGTGAGTTCATGCTGAATTATTTCTAAAGCCTAAACTTGTGAACCTGTGCTGTGGACGTTCTGGGTGGGGGAAATAGTTCCAACATGAAAAAACTAAGTGGTTGTATATTTATTCCATCTTTTATTCGGGTAAAATAAACAAGATGCACAATTTAGCTTTTGGTTATATTAAGATAACTAAAAGCATGTTAGATAATGTTCGTGGTAATATTCATATAGCTCTGTTGTTGTACTTATCAGTATGCTCTGCTGGTAATAGCTAAAGAGTTGGCAGAATAGTCCCTGCTGAAAAGGACAAACATGCACTTACAGTAAAAACCCCACCATCAGGGGGAGGATTGGCTGCATTTTAGTATATTTATCTTATAGATTATAATTAGTCATGCTGGAGTCGGCTGTTTAGACTTTAGGTTAGACTTCCCCTTCCTCACATCATTCGTAGAGTTTGTGTTCCTCCACATAAAACCCCTTTGATGTAGTTGCTAAGCAACCTCTGCTCTGTGTCTGTCTCTTTCTGCCCTCATTTCTTTTCAGGCAACCACCGACCTCATCGCTCTTTTACCGTTGATACTTTGATCAATTCTGAGATTGTGGCCCAATTTGTTTGTGGATAGGTCATAATGTACAGTATATTATCCTCAATACAAAATCCAAACAGATCGGGAAAACCCACACAAAAAACAAAAGGTGTCCTACAATACACACAAAGTAGCCACAGCTTTTAAGTTTGAGACAAACACATTAGCTAACATATTCACAAAGTCCCTGAGTAGTCCAGTAACACTCAGTCAAGATATTACAAGGTAAAATAGGGATCTAAGTCTTTTTTCATCATGTTTTTATGAGTTTTATCCTGACTCTGCTTTATCTTGCCTTATTAATCAGATAGGGTCATTGCTCCATGTTAGTTAGTCTTTGTCTTAGTCTTTGTTTGTTGTTTTATTTGATTCAGTGTATTATTTTATTATGTTTCTGTAAAGCACTTTGTAACTCTGTTTTCAAAGGTGCTATACAAATACAGTTTATAATAATAATACTAATAATAATAATATATATATATTTTTTTTTTATTCAAAGTCCCATTAAAAAGTAGATGAATGGGGAGAAGAAAAACCAAAAGGCATTTATTCTACTGACACAAGTTGGTATAGGATTATCATTACAATATTTCAAAAAGGTTTTGAGTTGAACTCATGTACTATTGTTGCATATATTCTATACATATATGCACAGTTCATTTGTATAATATAACGTTTAATTTTTTTATTTATTTTTTTTACACTTAATTACACCTTACTATCTTATCTTATCTTAACCTGTTCCAGTGCTGTCGCCTAACGTAAATACACACAGAATCCATACCTGTAGCCCATAATAAATCTTTTTAAATGTTCCTAGAGACAACAGTGCTGTTCACTGTCCGTTTGTTTACTTCGTAAAAATGTATTAAAGTAATTAAACAATCTTAGCATACTTTCTTTATATTCAATCACGGCGAGGAGCTCTGTGAAGAGAACCGCAACGAAGCATGCATGTTCCTGTGATAACCTTCAAAATAAACGTTTTGACGAACATTACATTTAACTTAATCTGATAGTTAGGAAAATACGACGAAATAATGTGGCGAATAGCAGTCCCAATGCAGCGGTTTGTACAATACAAAGTGTCTCCCTGTAACTCCTCTTGAAATTCCTCATTGTTCCACCAATATTTAATGCTCATATTTTGAAAGAAGAGTAAGAGAGTTTCCGATTTTTACTGTGTCAGGGGTCTTCTAGCTTGATGCGGGGGTGCTATCGAAAGCCTGCACCTCAAAAAATAACAGGCTAAACAGACTAATTAATCCCGGGATATAATTATCGTTCCGGAAGATGGTGGCTAAGCAGAGGATCCGCATGGCCAACGAGAAACACAGCAAGAACATCACGCAGAGAGGAAACGTAGCAAAGACGCTGGTGAGCCGTTAACTGACAGCGAGATGCCAGCATGACATTAGCCAGATGACCAGATAGGTGACGTTCACTCCGGTTTGATCACAGCAGCATGATGAGACAGATGCTGATGATGCCAGCCGGCTGTAAACCAGTCCTGCTTATCATCACACATATGTCGATCAGCAACACCTCTACAGCACCGTGTTGTTTTCTGTGATGTGTTCAGTGTGACCCACCAAGCTGAGCAGGTTCATTCAAATGTAATGTATTCACTCTGCTTGTTACCGCCCTCCGCCATGTAGCTTGCCGTTACTTCAGAGTAGTGAGATAGTGAGAATATTAATGAATTGATGAAATGTTGACCCAATCAATTGTGTCAGAGGCTAGTCAAGTGAAATTGTTTATTCTAACAAAAATATTGGCAGCTATTTTGATCCATTAGGCCTAATTGTTTCAATCTCTTTAAAAAAAAATTTAAAAAAACACTAGAAATTCTGAAGGGAATTGTTTTCACTGTTTCCTGACACGTTAGACTAGTAGAATAAACAGTAGCCTATATGAATAAGGAGAAAAGTTATCACAATCAGGAATATGTCTAAGCCACGAATCAGCACTGAGAATTCCCAGACTAGTGAGCATACATTATTTATTATAGCTATAGTGCTGTTGATACTTTAATGATAGACATTCAATGAGTGCTGATATAGAATACAACTGCACTGGGACTTAATTCATACATTGGCATCACTTATGCCACCACAGCAACTTCTAACAGACTCTTAATGTTCAGATACATAGGCCTACATAATATAAGAAAAGAAAGAGTGCAGGAAAAAGTTTATTTGTTGCTTGACACTGTCCAGTTCCAGTCAAGTTGCAGACATTTGTGTTGGTAGAGCCAAATGAAAGATTAAATACAAGCAACATAACAATCTTTTAATTAGTACTAATTAACTTTTACTCATGCGGCCTGCAGAATTTTTGTATACAAGCAATATCACACTCAGATATCAGATTGTGCTGATAATATTAATATTAGCACGGTCCTCGGGCCAATTCGCAAATATTTATTGCTATAACTTCTCAACTGATTTGTGGTTCTTTCTGTTTTTCTATAATTGTAAAATGTTTTTACTTTTGATTGTATCACAATTTATTTCAGCAGTAAAATTGTAGATGTACAGATGGTCAACCCTCCAAATTTCTTGCCATGTTGTCATTAAAGTTTGTATTGAATGTTCAGGCTGGAACCTTGGAAACAGCAGATGACAAAACAAGAAGGTGCTCTTTTGGTTTCCAAGGTCAAGAAAGAAAGGCTGAGAAAGATTTCATAATATAACCAGAGGCTCCAAACGAGCAAATATTTTGTCATTTATCTCTTTATGGGAAGAATGAGCTCTATTCCTCCTGAATCTTATAATCTAATAATTATTATATTATCTTATAAGAAAATATATTGGATGGGTTTCCTTCCAAAAACTGTACTTCCCAAGCATAATTTAAAGGGTAATGCATTCAGTTTATTTAGACAACCCATAATTACCACATTGTAAAAAATGACAATTAACTTCACAATTGACTTAAAAGATACCTTCCATATTGAGCTTGAGTCCCAGTCCAAGAAATACATAATACACAGTACATTTATTTAAATTAATTTAAAACATTCTGAATATTTTGCATTGTTGTCCGTATACACATATCTAAGCTTTTGTTGTCTTTAGCAAGGCTTTTCTGTTGTTGAAATGTTGAACCAAAAGGGAGAGATTAAAGTGAACTTTGAGATAATACTTGTGTGATTGAGACTTATTGCTAGAATATCATTTTGTGGCTTTAACAATATTGCACAGCAGTATTTCACCACAAAGACTGTAGTACAAAGACTATTTTCCTCATGTGAGTTGTGCACAGTAACCTTGAACAGTTTCCCCCTCCTCCCCTTCCTCTGTCACATAATGGAGTTCAAGCAGTAGATGAAAGGTCAAATGTTGAGGTTGTTTAGGCTTTGTTTTCATTCTCTGTAACAGGATAAACACAAGCTGCTGTGTATATGAAGAAAACAACCACTTCCTCCAGCATAATTGAGACCTTTGCTGTCTCACTGGCTGGAACAAACTCTGTCAGCAACAGCAGACAGTCATGTGACATGTCCAAACAGATATCATCTGGTGCAGAAGATGGGTTCCACATAAATTGTTCTAGACTGATGAATTTTTTCCACGAGCCACAAAAAAAAAACGTACTCAGCACTTTTTAGCATATAAGAAAACTTTTGGATTATCCAATCCCACTACAAAGTTTGTATTTAGCACAATTTGAAGAGCAACATCAACATTGCATCTTAGTAGTTTTCAAAAACAGGATTATCTGTGGGGGCATGTTTAAGGAGAGTGACCAAGGCAAAAGTAGCAACAACAGTAGTGATGAAAATTAAACCTCTTTGTAAATCTATCCACCTTCAAGTGGTTTTACTATTGCTCTGCAGCATCTGTCACATTTCTTTTCAAGCAGCAATGCTAATTTACTGTGTGTGTTTGTGTGTGTGTGTGTGTTTCCCATAGCGACCGCAAGAGGAGAAGTATCCTGTGGGTCCCTGGCTCCTTGCCCTCTTTGTATTTGTAGTGTGTGGATCAGGTATGCACCTTTTATATCTGTATGGAATAAGTTTCTGTAGTTTACTCAGTGATTGATAACGCTGATGTACATGATTAAGTAGCTAATACAGTTGGAGATTAAGTTTATGTAGTCTGGTAATAAGCTGTTGTAGATAATCGGGTAGAGGATTATACCTACTGAGTTTGGCTCCCTAGGTCACACTGAAAAAAAATAAAAACCTATTGTTTGGAGGAAAAAAAATCCCTAAGCTTTAATTTTAGAAAAATAAAAGAAATTCCATCACAAGAGTCATTCTAAATTCAAAGAAAACAAAAATGAAACAAACAGTGATGGTCTTTTGCTCTCAGCCATTTTTCAGATCATCCAGAGCATCCGTATGGGGATGTGATCCAGAGGTAGCCTTTGCACTCCCCTCCCCCCCGCCCTCACTTAACCCTGCTTGTCCGCACCTGAACACCCCTTCGACCCCTTCCAGAGGCCCAGAGACTGACGCCAAAGCTTCAGCTTCAGCAGACATCTCAGAGACAAGGTACTCCGACCTCCGCCTCCACCAGCCCCTCCTCGAGACATCTCCCTGCCTTCGTTCAGCGTTTACAGTGTTGCAGTCTGTGGTACTGACAGCTTTTCTATGGACAGTCTAAAACCACACCTGCTGGAGAACATGTGTCTCATTACTCACTTGGCACCTGCGTGTGTATGAAGGTGTGAATGCTCATGTGTGAGTGTGTTTTTCAGCCAGTGATTCCTGCTGACAATGTGCCATATCTCTGTTTAACTATTTGTCTGTTATGTGAAATTAATTTTTTTTCAAATAAACGTGGAGCATTTAGGAAGTGGCCAGTTTTATTTCTGCTTTTGTAGACCCCCTGTGTTTCTCCCACAAAAACATACAAACAGTTCAGTTGTAGTGGATCAAAAGTTTGGCCGCACTGCATAAATTCAATCATACCAGAGGAACAGGTGATAGTCTAACTTTGCATGTGACTTAATACTTTAAACACGTCTTATATGGAGTATGAAATATTTATCCAACTATGTACCAACTTTATTATGTATACAGTATATTTCACAGCCCTCCTTTACCACCGAAGAGATAACATTAGATTCTATCTAGTAATTTTGATTAATGGTATTCTGAAAACACCTGCAGCAGAGTGATTTATGTACTTTAAAAAAGTGTCATTGTTCTCGGTATCAAAGCGCATGGAATTCTATGCCAATGAAATTACAACAGGAATTAATTTATTACCATTGTTGTACATTTGGTTAAACTTTAAATTAATCTAAATAAAATCAAAAGGCTTTGACCTCACTGTTAACAAGAGGATTCAACAACAAAGAAGCCAGCAAACCTTGTTTCAGCAACACCCTAATACAGAGGCTTTTCATATCATGTATGTAGAGAGCAGCATGACTCGATGTGCCTTTCAGCGCTCATTTGAGTGCACAGTTGGATGGTCACAACAGCCTGACTGACTGATTTGAGCAGATATGAGGCAGAATAAGAAAGAGATGATGACTAGGTGTTTATTCTCCTTTAAGCATGTTTATTGAAAGTTGTGAAGTGCAGCTGTCAAGTGCAATTGTTGTAAGTATGTTACAATATCTCATCCGGTCTTTGCAGAAACATGCACAGAAAATGAGTATACAACTGATACACAGAATGAAAAAGAAAAAACATCTCCAGAATTTGTATTTTTTTTTAAATGTTGAGTTTTTAAGATATTGTTCATCCAGAAGTACATCACTGTCAAATAAAATAAAAAACCCATAAAGGTGCAATACTCCAGAAAGAAAAAGAGCCAAGTGAAATTGGTTTTACAGTAAGAGTTAATGTAGCAGTATATCAACAACATGGTTGGCTGTGTGTTGTCAGTTAAATAACCTAGGCTCCTGTCCATCCACAATCTTGAAAATACAGCATTAAAAATAGATGACACAGACTGGGCAAGACCAGCACGTTCATCACTCACCCGCTTCAATCTGTGTGACCAAGATAGCATCTGTTGTTTTTTTCCTTCTCCTCACTATTTTACATGATACTTACACTATACAGAAATATACATTATCTTCTGCCCATCAAACTTTTAGGAAAAGAGAAAATGCAGCTTAGCCCAATGTCTCAACCCTGTCAAATAATGTTTAAATTACATGCCACTGCAGGGTTGAGAAAACAGCAATGATGAGCTTTGTCAAGGGCAAAATGAGGAGCTTGAAAGTGAAATACTGAAATAGAATATCATAATCATCTCCATAAGAAACCATGTTTATTGTTCATCCCATAGTTGAAGTAACAATGCTGCCAAGTGTTCAAAATACCCTCCCGCCCCCTCCCCCGACTCCCCCATTCCAGATGGGGACTTTGTCATGATAATAATAGCTCACATTCTTCATTTGTCACTCTGAGAAGGCATTTTCTCTCTCTCTCAACTTTCTTAGGGTGTAACTTTAGGACCTTGCCTTGAGAGAAAACCCCTTTTATTTACATCATTCAGCAAAAAACTGTAACAACCAATACAATCCTCCACCTCCTACTCATCAATCGCCAGCATCAGTAAAATCGACATCACTTAAAATCCAGACACAGGCACAGTGATTTTTTTTTAATCTATAGTTAAGTATATTGTCGCCACTGATAAGCTGTTTTGTTTCTTCTTGGTAAGACATTCTAGTTGATATGTCCAAGGGTTATTTGGCAAATGTTCGATAATTAAGTCCTCCTCTGAAACAAACCACCCATACAGCACTGCCAGATTGTCACCCTTCACAGTGCTGTAGAGCAACACTCGTCCCACTAGCTGCATCCTTCTGAGAGATAAATATGTGCAAAATTCTTGTCTTAACAGCGTAACCTCCTGCTGTAGAAGGCAAGTTTAGCCCTGCTGCGGTAGCAGAACAAAAAAACAGTCTGTCTGTCTGTGCAGACCAGGCTACGCCGAGGGGCCAGAGCTGTGAAGGGCGGGCTGGGCAATGGTGGCGGTGCTTGGTGGTACTGGTGTGGCCACTGTTGGAGGGGCAGGTGGGGAGCCAGTCTGAACCTGGGCCTGGAACTGGGCCATCTGCTCTGGGCTGGCCAGTGTCTTCAGCAGGGTGTTTTCCTGTTCCAACTGGGAGTTTCGCTCTATCAGCTCCTTGATCTGCTCCTTAAGAACCTCCACCTCCTCACGCACAGCGTACATCAGGTGACTCTTCACCAGGTCCTGAGAGAGACAGAGACAGAGACAGACATTTATGATTTGTATTTATCAAAAAAATCAACATAAAAGGAAGAAAAAGCCCTAAACAGGGTTCCTACTCTTTTTAAGAAATAATTTTCCAGGACAGTTTGTCTTGACAATACAGCATAGCACTTAGGATAGCAAACAGTCATATAATTTACCAGTAGGCCTAGCACTGACACATTAAACCCCAGTTTTATTCCTCATTTTTTTAATGATGCAGGGTTCATGATGAGGTGTCTCAAGCACCTTTTACACTGCCAGTTCAAGGCGGGATTATTACACCACTGTTATGTTCTGTTTTCTGTGTAGAACGCATGGAGGCGAAATGGCGGGGCAAGGTCATTCATTGAGCCTACATCTATCCAAGTTACACCTGAAAGAACATTGCAATACATTGAAAAAACAAAAGATTGAAATATTCAAGTGTCATACTTTTCTATCAACTTTCAGTTGGTTAGAAAGTTTCTCAAGGCGGCAATCTTATATCGCTTGCAGGACTCGATTGTGAATGTGACAGCTCTGGGGGCCAAGACAAGAGTTGAGACTGCAAACTTGTGCTACAGGCTAGCTGACATTAGAATATGTCAGTAATTTTAAGTCAAAAGATGCAGTGTTTTAGTTGCGTGCTAATGGAAATTAGCATCGTGATTGAATAAATTAACTTTACAGACAATCCAGTTTACTTCACATGCTTAACATTAAATGACGTGTGCTCATACTTGCAGGAATATAACTATTATCTGCTCACTTTACATTGCTAACAATCTGCTGCTTCAATCCTGCACACTAACCAGGGACAGCAACCTCAAAGGGTCAAAATTCAGAAGAGCAAAAGGTAGGCGAGGGGTTTTAAGTAAATTAACATTTTTCAGGACAACATAAATTATTTCCAGGATATTTGGTCATTTTAATCAATTTCCAGGTGTTTCCAGGACTGGAAAAGTAGTCTCTAAATTTCAAGGTTTTCTAGGTTTTCCAGGATGCGTGGGAACCCTGACAAAACCAATGTTTATCACCTTATCTAACTGTTAACCCAATTTCTATGTTGCAGATTTTCATGGGGTCAGAAAAAAATATTTAACATGAAAAATAATAATAATACAAATACAAATCTAACAAACCCTGGGAACCCATCTATATATCAAGATAAACAAAATATAGGGTTATTTCCCGAAGGGTGGGAAACTGCAGCTGCATCACAATAATGTCGACATTAAATAAGGTTCTATATAGTACAAGGGTACATGGGTAAATTATTAATCATCCCATATGGAAACACTTTCCTGCATTTGACTACAACTCATTTAGAGCTCAACTAGGGTAGATATAAAAGTTTGAAAAATATTGATGGTCAGAAAGTTCTGTGAATTACTTTTTTCAGTCTGGCACTACCTGAACTTGGATTCAAATACAGTAATACACAGTTCATTACTTTTTCAAGTTTGAATTTAAAGTAAGTTTGATCCAAAAGCCAATCGGGACATATTGTAATTTAACATAAAACTATTATGAATATAGAAAATTGTGTCACTTTAGCAGCCAACAGACAATATGTCAAACAGCAGTGAAGAATCCATTTGTAAGAATAAACCCAATTTTATGCTGAGGATTAATAGAGCACTGCCGACATCTTCAGAATTAATGTTTTGTAGAAATCAATGCAAAACAAATGAACATACTTGAACAAAGTTGTTTTAATTAATATGTACAAGATGACAGTTACCCATATATATCACACTAACCATTATCATGATATAAACAGATGCAGATCGTTACATGATGACTTAGAATTGGTGACAGATAAAGAGAAAACGTGAGCGAGTATATTCCCAGGTTGCCACGTCATGAACCCTGCCCACATTGAAAGGTTGGCCAATCAGAGGCAGAGATATTTATAACCGGGCGCGTGAGCCCTCCAGTTTGCCTAGCAACAGAGCGGACAGCAGCGACAATAACAGTGAAACAGAAAATAAAACTTTGGTTGGTTTTGTGTGGATATAACTCTGAATTCCGAGATTCGCTTTTATAACACCAAAAGTAAGCTAACACGTTTACTGCACTGATTTACATAGATTTCAAAAATTCTTGACGCCAAGTAAGACGTTCTTAAAGTTGTCGCGAGATGGATACAGTAATTGGTTTGAAATAACTGTTATACATATTTTATAGTATACTCTAGATTTAAGCTGGGTTAACAACTTTCACATAAGTTGAAAAGGCATTATGGTCCTATCATACAGTTCATTCTGAAGTGATAGGAACAATACTCATTAGGATCAAAATAGTAAACACTCTGATTAATGGAGTCTTATCTTTAAGACAACTCCAGTCTGCTGTACTTCATGGATAACAGACCAGTGTAGTAACGTCATCAATCATTTCCCACAGTGTGAAAAGACAAGTTAAAAACTCACCATTGCTTGTTCAATCTTGTTGTCTATGGCCACAACGCTGGCTCCTGACGAGCTGCAAAAGAAGAAGCGAGAAATTAATAACACATTGTAGACCAATCTGTGCTGAAATACAAAGAGATGGTGAGCCGCAGCCTGCGGGGAACCTGTCTTTCTTCCTTTATTAAAGTGTGGGTTGTTACGGGAAGCTTCTGGAATTCCTTTAAAATCAACGACCTGGTTTCAATGTTAAACAATTCCTTATAACCATAAAAAGCGTTTGTGGCAGAGTGGCCGCTGTGAGTGTAATAATACTGTAGCATCAGTCTAGCACCACCGTAACCTCCATCACACGGCGGTGACATTACTGGTGCAAGTGAAGGGAGCAGAGCTCCGAATACAGAGGCAGCTGTGTATGTAAAAGGACAGTTTACCTATTGTCGAGCTTGACGTGTGAGCTCTCTGTGCTCAATAACGACGACAGAAACGATATGGAGAAATTTCTCAGCTGGCAAACGCCTAGATCCATAGCCATGGTGTAGCACGGCGTATTCATACTGGCCATGTTTTACAATCCGCTCAAACAGCCCGTGTCTCGACTCGACCTCCACACACCCAGCTCCGCGAGACACATCCACACGCGTTATAAAAAATATTCTGTCCGTTGAAGCTCGTGCACCGACGGCAGCGGTACAAATACAATCCAAGGTCAGCTCATCTCGGCACTACACGAAATTCTGCAGCTCGAAACAAACCCGCATAATTTATCCAGTGACAAACATAGAGGCTGGTCCCTGATTGGTCGAGACAGAGGCTGTTTGAATAATATATTCAGGACCGCCCCCACCTGCCGCTCAGCTGACATGCTTTTGCATAAAATATTCCAGGAACGGAGAGGAGGTGGCTGGAACCGGGGAAAACCGGATGGGAAGAGAAGAAGAAAGAGCTGTAGAACAGAAAAACAGGCAGGGGAAGGGCAAAATTTAGGACTGTTAAAGTAAAGGGACAATACACATCAATCAGGTCCTATATGAAGGTGAATGTGCCGTTAGTATTGATGTGGGCATCATTAACACATGAATTTGGCATATATTAGCCCCCTTTTTATGGAGATAAAAACAAGATCACAGCTCTTGGGTTAAGTGTTTTTTCATCCTTTAGAAACCCTTACAGGAAAGATCTCAGTGAGTAACTTGATTTTATATTTAATCAGTCATACAAAACAATATGGGTCAGTTATATTATTCCCCAGAATGATAGTGAATATAAGCAGTTGTCACATATTGGTAACATTAGATGTAATTTAATTATTTCTTGTATCATTTAAGGATCTTATAATGCATGAAATTGCTTGTCAAAATAGTTTTTGAGTACAATCCTTTAGGCAAGATTGTCTGCGAACAACAAAGTAGTATACAGAGGGACACTGGTAATGGTTACCTTGAGACCATTTAGGTGGCCCAAAAATTAAGCCACCACTCAGCAGTGCCTACAACGAAAAAATCATACATCATATCGTGTAACACATTTCTGTATACAATTAAGAGGATTTATACTATTAACCAAAACAACAGAAATATATCCAGAAAGCAGTAATCAGATAACTCATCAATGTCTGGGCAGGTGTTCAATCAAAGTGCTTTGGACAGTCATTCATTGCCACTATGTCCATACATATGCTGCCCCCATGTGGCCCTGGACAGCATTTCAACACTTTGAGGTTGACGGAAACAAGCAAAACAAGCCCTGGAGATTTACATTTTATTACAAATTATTTATTCTCTCTAAGGATAAAGTTTCAAAACGAGCAGTACAGACTGTCAAGTGGGCAGCTTGAGAGTGGGACTGTTGAAAGTCCACATCAATCAATGCAATAAACAGCAGAATATCAACACAGTCCTTGTAGTGAAAATATACTAACAAGGCATCATTAATGCAAATGACATTCAGTTCTGTCAGAATTGAAAATTGTTCAAAAGTGTCCAAAGTTTTGCCAATCAATTCTCTCTGGCTAGCTTGAATTTCTGTTGGCCTATGAGACATCTGAAAATGAAAGCTATATGGACTGTACTTATATAGCTATACTTCTATAGCGCTTTTCTAGTCTTTGCAACCACTCAAAGCTGCTTTTACACTACATATCACATTCACCCATTCACACACACATTCATACACTGATGGCAGAGGCTGCTACGTAAAGTGCCCAACTGTCAATCAGATATCACATTCATACCCGTTGGCTATGCCACCGGGAGCAATTTTTGGGTTCAGTGTCTTGCCCAAGGACACTTCAACATGTAGCCTGAGGGAGCTGGGGATCGAACCTCCGATCTACTGTAGTGCCGTCTTCACTCCCAAAATAAGGTGTAATGGGCATATTTTAAACTCCCCCTTGGGTCTGCATAGTGAAAAATTGTGTGCTAAATACTAAAATCCCATTTTACTGGAAGACTACAGTTTATCAAATGTCTTTAAGATGATGGAGGTCATAGAGGTCAATCTGACTCAAACTTAATAGAAGGGAGTATCTCGGTAACAAAGACACACCTAAAACAACACATATACACAGATGTTTCCATCTCTGTCATCCTCTGAATAAGATTGTCCCACCACATGCGAATACACGCACAAATCCAGCTCCCTAAACAAAGGAAGGTTAAAGGCTACACTCAACACATTCCATGCACACCCCAAACCCTCAAAACCATTTGGACACACCGCATTCTTGAGTCTGATCACACTCCCACACCAAACACACACTCACACACAGTTTTCATAATAAAAGAAACAAATACAGAAATCAAACACAATCATGTGAGTAAGATCATCAAGTGAGAGAAGGTTGGCCAATCTATAGATCCAGTAAATCTTTGGAACACCGAGTAAAAGCCAATCTTATGAAATATTAAACAAGATCAGATATGTCCTAAAGCATGAAGACAACTTAAGGGAGGTCACAGGTTTAGTGAAGTCCAGAGAAGTTACTGCAGATCATACAGTATAAGGACTATAGCTGTTATTATGTGTCGCCTGACTGACAGGCCTGGCAGAGTCACAAACCTCCATTGCTGTGTACCTGATACCATCGAAGGGATTTAAAAGTCAGTAGTCACCTTGAAATTAGGGCTTAGGTTTATTTGGGTATAACAGCACACATCCTTAAGCCCCAGTGCTGTGAACAGAGGCTCAGACGCAGCCTTTGAGTGCTTGTACTGATGTCAGTCAGACACTTAAACAAGAAGCCAAATAGCTTAAAAAGAAGCTCTAAGCCGCACTCATCTCTTCCGGTCTCTTCTTTGACTGGAAGAGGGTTTAGCCAATTATCCAGACCCAAATAGCGAGTGCAATTGTAGCGCAGTGCAGAATAAAACCCACAACTAATGTGGTCAAACACAGAAACTTGATAGGGCTATACATTGGCCAAGTGGTAGAAAACCGAAAGAAAAAGTTGATGATATTCTTAGAAAAAGCATATTGATAAGTCTCTGATCCATGGCTAGAACATGCTTTTTTCATTTCAAACCATTATTTAAGCCTCAAAAATAATTTAAAGCATTAGACAACAATAAACAAGAATGCCGTTTAAGGTTTAAGTTTTTCTAAGGTTTGAAAGTGATGTTTTTGATAAGAAAGCTCTTTACTGCAATCCTAAATTATTTAAAACGTACTGTCTGCAATATAACGGCATGTGTATTGAGATTGAGCAACAAAACTGTCCAACCCATGGTCTTCAGACCCACAGGGGAGTTTAAAATTGTGTAAGAAATGTTATAATCAAGATGACTAGCTCCGAGACAAATCGCTTAAGACAATATATCAATTTCGGGGGGGGAATTAGGATGTTGTTGTTGCAGTAGAGAACGATGGTGCCTGTGGCATTGTTTTTCTTTGTCAAAAAATGTTTTTTATGCTAAGATAAAAACACTGCTCTATTAGTACATGTTATTGATTTATTCCAAATTGTATTCCCAATGTTACCTGTAATCTTAACAGGCTATGTTATAGGTATATAGGTCACACAGTGGTTGGTATTCGTGCTCTGCTGTAAAACACACATCCGCTCAGTGACCTACTGAAGCAATTTAAGAGGGAAATGACCCAAAACTGTATGCAGACAAATACTCAAGGTGCTTTAAGAGGAGTTTGTTGATGTTCTGCCACCTGTTGCATCAATTAGCAGTAAAGGACTTGTTTCCATAAACACATATACATTCAATCAATACACAATTTTAAATAAATAAATGTTTACACACATAACACAAACTAAAGGTCTGTTATAGTTTTGTGTTTTCCTCAATATTTAAGATTCTGTTACAAAGAATATTATCAAAACTTGGATACACATAAAGACATTAAAAGTATCACTCAATGTTGTGACACTTACTTTAACTATAGACATAAAATTACCAATCAGTTCAACACCTGATGCAACAGAAACTATTGCAGGCCTCAGATGAATGATTTTGTAGAAGTGTACCTGACACACTAGTAACTGTGTAGCACCTCATGTAAACTCAATAATTTCCAGTTTTCTCATTTGATTACATTGCAAAAAGTTACAACATCTGCTGTAACATCTTAACCATTACATGTTCAAAACAAAAAATAGAAAAAAGGAGCAAGTCTTATTTTGTAAAGCAATTATACTGTGATATTGATGTGTTACTACACTGTTTCACAAGTGAAATAATGGACCAGATGGACCAACGGGATGGCAACAAAGCGATTACAAAATATTGGTTATTTGGTGACAAAACAGAAACATGCTGTAGAATTAATTACTACAGAGATTTTATTAAGTGGCCCAAATTTGTACCACATATTTAATGTCATCTAGGTTCCTACACCTTTTTATAGTTTGCAAAACATTTAAAAATTGTCTAATATTTTAAATATGCATTTAATTATATTTACAGTGAGGACCCAGTCAACCAGTTTACAGTATCTGTTTTAAGATTCCAGTATTGTTAATGCTGCCCCTGAAGCCATGAATGGCTGAATGAAAAGGACAATATAGCCGTGCAGCCCTTTGTGTGCAGTTACTGTAGTGATTGGCCCGAGCAGCGCTACACTGTACTGACTCCCTGGGGACGCCCCGTCTTTATTTTACCTTTTGAGATGCTGCTCCAGCTCCCAGAACAAAAGCTTCATTGCCATCTCGTCATGGCCTTGCACTCGTACTCCCCGTACTCTCATGGAGCCGTCTGTCAGCAGGATCATATACACTCCAAAGTAACAGAGCAGTGTGTCCCAAGCTTCTTTGTTTGGTGTTTTCTGGTGCCCCTCGTTCTTTCTTAAATTTAGCGAGTAGATCTGGGTCGTGTCCTAAGAATGCATTCAGGGGTGCAGCTGCATAGGGAATCAAAGGCAGTATGCCGGGTTGTGTTGATTCTGTTTTGTGTGCCCCAATATCTCCTCTATCTATGCCATCTATTTGTGTTTGAATGGCTGACTAGTGAGAGAATTACTGAGTACAGACAGTAACTAGGCGGGTGGTGACGTGTGATCATGTGATACAGGGAGTTACATAAACCATCAACAGAGATCAGCATGTGGTCGAGTGATTTCCCTGCTCTTAAACTATAAGCTCCACCTGCCCTCTATAGCCTGAGACACGGATATAGAATAATACCGTGAGCCTACACATCAACATCCCTTCACTATTAAATATGACAAATACTATTAATCACAGTGCGTTATGTGTCTCTTTGGAACTGTGCAGTTTTATTACCACATAAATGAGATAACAAGAATATAGATCAACTGTAAATGCAATATACTTTTTAGAACATGCATGGTTTTTGATGCAATGTGAGAGGGATGTACAGATTGTCTGAAAACTCAGGTATGACCAGGATAACTGCATATTTTTCTTTTGCCTTTTTAAGTTAGTTAGTTTTTCAGAATCATTCACAAGTCAAAGTTCCTATACTTCCCAAATGAATCAGATTTTTCTGTACACCCCGTGGTTTGTCTGCCAGCCCTCTGCGCGATGGACAAGAGACCCTGTGCCTCAGGGTCTTATCTTGTCATTTCTCATTGAAAGACTGCCTTAAGATGGCTTAGGGCCTCCACAGACAGAAAACACAACATGCACTCACAGAGCCTCCACCAGCTTAGAGACAGCCAGCCAAGAAACAACAGGTAAAAGATGAGCACAATGCAGAGGATTTCACTTGTCCTAACCGACTCCATGTGCTGGGGTGAATCAGTATCACATGACTTCTGCTTGGGTTATACAGTCCTCCAGCAGCATTAGTTCCGCTCACAAGATGACAGGTTCCCAAAACACCCTCAATCAAACTCTGACTCTATATCTCCCTCAACCTATTACCAAAAGCAACTAATCAACTATGAAAAAGATGAACAAAAAAAAAAAATATATATATATATATATATATATATATTTTACATTTCAAAGGCTCAAATTCCCTTTGTGAGGCTCTGTTGGCCTGTCGTACCTGTGCGTACATGTTATATGAAATACAATCTTTCCAAAGCAGTAGATGTTACAAACATGCCACTATTTTTACGCAACATTAGTTTGTTCTATGCCAAATAGTCAGTCTAGCCCTGTACAATTTTAAGAAAAAAGCATTGAGACAGTAGAGAGCCCAGTGAGCCAGACAGTGCTCTCCTTTACTCGGACATCAAGATTAACTGTTGTAATAGACAGGTGCAACAATATCCCCAAACCTCATGCTGTCATCAGTCTTTCTGTCATATTTTAAAACTTAAACTTAAAAAAAAAAAGAGGTAAAAAAAAAGGGGCATTACAATGCAGTATCATGCTTGAATTTATATCTACAAAGACTGCCTTCAGTAGTTGCAAGTTTTGCAGCAAGTCTGATGATGTCTGACTTTTAGCCGATCTTTCTTGCACTTTAACATGTGCATATAGAAAATGTAGTCCGGCTTTTTGAAGGTACAAAAATATCTAAAAAAAAGAAAATTGTGTACACTTAATACACAGAGAGAAAAACTTAATGTATCCAACCATGAGTAGCCTATTTTATGTTGCACATTATCTATTTAATAAAAGAAAACTAGGCATACAATGTTGAAAAACATTGCACAAATTGACGCATAAGGAAGGCAATCTGGAAAGATTATAGGCTGCAAGAACAGCAGTCAATATGGTTTATTTTCATAGTACAGCAACATATACAAGCACTGATTTCCAAAGCTCTTTACCTGCATTATTGAAATATGCAAGCTCCTTATAGCAGAATATTACATGGGGACTCTAAATACCACTTAATTTTAAGGACTAACCATCCCTTTTTCTGTTCGCTTTGTTTCGTGTTTAATTCTTGTATTTTTTTTCCAGCAAAATGTGCTTTACTCACAGGAAGAGGAACTGCCCTCACATCTGCTGTGTTCAGAGGGAAATGCAATCTGGCATGTCCCAGCCACGAAAAGAGAGGCCTATTGAATTGTTGAATTGTAAAGGCTTTTGGCCGAGCAGTAGTTTGATAGTGGAAAGCACACACAGACTTTACCAGTAAGCCCTGGCAGTGGTTTTCCATAGTCACACCCTGAATATGGAGAATGACAGAGAGCTACTGAGTGAGTGAGTCAGAGAGGCAGGGACGAATGATGAGTGGCCATTTTGGCCTTCATACGTAAGAGAGAGGTACTATTGGAGAATTAGGGCTGACAGCAGCAAGTCCTTAGTCCTCACTCCAATTTAAACCCTCAACGCACACATGCACGCGCACACGCACAGACACACACCACGGGGAGCGGTAGAGGGAAAGAAGAAGGGGGGCAAGCGTTACGCAGAGAAGCTAGAATGGCCTCTATCCAACGCCTCATCATTCGTACTTCGTCTAAATATTCATAGATGGAGGGAGAGAATGAAACAGTGTTTCCAAAAGGTTTGACTGATGTACTTGTCTTCTAACAAAAAACCCATTTCATTTGATTTCCAAACCTGACATTATAATTGATCTTTTAACTACGTTTTGCAAATTATCTTCATTGTGAGATTTATGTACTTGAAAAATGTCACCTTTTCTCCAATAAAAGTGCAGAAATATTCACAGACATTGAGTTGTATATTGTCAAAATGCACAGCCAGGTACATCCCAAACAACAAGCTCAAGGAGACATAGGAGACATGATGGAAAGAAACATATCACCTCACTCTAAACACCATGATGTACTGCAGCATATGACTAAGCACCAATGATGATTCTGCAAAAAATAACACACAAAGAAAGTGCAAATCACATCTAGTCAGTGGGCTTAACATGCAGGTGTGGCGCTCAAACATCCTGAAAAATGATGCAAGCTACAGAAATCAAACAATGATGTCACAGAATTGGCAGATAGCCCTCAGCCTCGGCTGATAAATGCTGTCTGCAGTAGGGACAGTGCAGCTAAGGACATCTGCATTGTTTATCAGGAAACTTTAGTACAAAGTGGAAGACAAGTCATCTGTTTGAGATGAGATCCAAACTCTACTACTATCGTCTACATACACACATGGAAGATCCAAGTTACATAAGTGCGTTTGATGTGTATGTGAGCAGCAGGTTTGAGTAATGTGGAGTGAAACCTGGCATTAAAAGGATTAGCAGCCTAAGAACACACAGCTCTGAGTGCAGACAACAGAGAGAGACAGAAATAATGCTAACCGCAGCATTATAGATGAGGAGGGAAGGCACATTCTGGGGTAAATGTAGGGAGGTATCCTCCTTACAGAACTGCGACTTCTGTTGGACTATTAGATGTACCTACATTTGTAAACAGACAACACATCAGCAGAATTATGCTATGTGCAATAAAGGACAATACAATTTAATCATTAGTTTTGCTGTAGTTACCTCTGATTTCACTTAATTTTTAACTCCAGTAATAATGATGTTAACTGCATGGTCCTCATTTTCGTGACTATATAACATCTACTTTGCAAAATGAGATGTTGGTAGTTGAAACTGAAAGTAGGCAAACTTAAAATGTAACTTCCCAACAGGCTACTGATTCAACAGCTATATTCATATAATCAGTGTTGTCAGTAATTGATATTTTAAGTGATATAACACAACAAATATTGTGATTGCAACATTAACATCAAAACAAATAGAATTGCGTGTTGTACTCCAAGCTTTTCAAGTCAGCTGTGGTTTCTTTTCAGCTTTGGCACATCTCTAAGTTACTGTTAAAACCTCTGAGAAAATGTCCTCACGTTTAAGGTCCTAAACTTCAGTTGTTCCACAAAAAGACAGTAGAGACATTGAAGAAAGTTTCCATTCCTTTCCCTCTCCCATTTAATGTGAACATCTCTTTTTCCAAGTATGTTTTGTTATATTTTAGAGTCTGACAGAGGAGGAAAGATTACTCACACCGATGTCTGGGTCATAAAGCTAGAACACATGCATACACATGTTATACACACTTGTCACACACAGCCTCCAGGGTCCATTCCCAAAATCTGAAGTGTCATATGGCACACTTTTCAGCTTGGGGCAAGGTAAGAGAAGGAAGGTCCAGATTTGATCAGTCACAGAGAAGCCAGCAAGTTGATAGGATATCCTTTTTAGTTTGTATCAGCCTTTCTTAACCGAGTATCAGCATTGTTTATGTTGCCTCGTTGCTAACTCATTTCAGAAATCGTCTTTGGCAACTGCAGGCAAACAGAATCATATTTTAGGGCCAAAAATGCTACAAATAAACAATGATAGCAATGTTTCTCTTGTTTGTGCAATATTTTAAAGATCAAAACATTGATTCATCACTTACAAAACAAAAATGGCCAAATCATCTTACAAGGAAAATAATCACGGTCATGTTCTGTATTTGTTTCCTTTAAAATCTGCTGTTGACACTCGTCAGGAAGAGTTTTCATATCAATAATTTTGAAGAATTCAGGCTTTAAGCTCTGGCCCATTTCCCTGTCTTCTTGTATGTGTGTGTGTGTGTGTGTGTGTGTGTGTGTGTGTGTGTGTGTGTGTGTGTGTGTGTGTGCACACGTGTGTTTGTGTGTATACATGCTCATACAAGATTACAAGTGAGAAAAAGAGAACAGAACAGTGAGTGGATTAACTAATGATGACTACGCTATTAGGGCCTAAAGCTCTGACGACAGCGGAGCTATCATAAGCACAGCTTAGCTACAAACACACTGTTGTTCCCAGCATGGCTCTCAAGTCAGGAGGGCTAACACAGACAGTCTTGTTGTCATCATCATGCCACCTTCATTGAAATGATCTTTCTCTGGCCAATTATTTTAGATTAGAATAGTTGAATTTTCTGTCTCTGAGTCATTTAGTGTAAATGGCTAATCCTAATGAGGAACTCTTAAGGAAATCAGATGTCAGTATAACTTCACAATGCAACTTTAAATACTTATTAAGGCAATGCTGCAGTTTTTTTAGGAATCTGGTATGTTTACTTCACCTAACAAACTGCTGGCACATTCACCAACACCTCAGCACCCAAATGGCAAATAAACAAACAAAATGAGATTTCTGAATGGTGATAACCACCATAAGAAATGTAGCTATTCTTAAGGTAGAACTGCAATAGACTGCAAAAGTCTGATACAACTTGCCTATCAACGCATATTTTAACTGTAACAGCCACACTGCCATCTCCTGGTGAAAAATCAGACTTCAATTGAAGAGTGCAGAGACATTCCTTTCAAAAACTTTAAATACATTTTGTTTATGATTCTTCTATATTTTAACACAAGTATAATGAGTGACTATTTTATGTACTCTGCCACTGTGGACTTAAAATAAACAATATCAACTTGGGACCTTCTAAGTTAGAATGCAACCTCAAGCTATTGCACTTAATTTCTTAAATCAGGCTACATTTTTCATTGGCTCATAGATGACTTTGATGTTTACCTTATGTTAGTGAACCTGAGGTACAGTTAACATCTGGCATTACCTTGTGTCTTGGTTGATGTCATCACAAGTGGTAACTCTAAGTTCTCCATTAAGGAAAAATTTAAATCAGATCACTCGGACCACATTTGGAGGTGCTCTGGGCCACATATGGCTACAATCTTTTAGCAGTGTGTATGTGAAAAAGAAATGAAATATGTAAGCTGTTACAGCAAAAGGGTAGGCCACAGTCAAACACAAAATAAGGGGAAAGAAATGACAATTATCCAAGGAGACAGCATGTGCACAAAAGCTTGTTCCTCAAAAAATACTCGTCTGATGAAATTAACCCTACACTCTGTCTCTGGTTTACAATAGTGTTCACAAACTGTAATCCTCTGCCACAAAAGCCTGACTTGGTTCAGTCAAATGGTTGAATCTGATTTAGATCAAACATCTATTTGTGAAGAGGACTCCCTACAACCTAAAGAATAGAAGAGAAAATAAAAGTAATTGGAAACTAGCAGCAAAATCTCCACAGATTTAAACAAAAAAAATTGTCAGTATTGATCATTGTCTTGCAAGTGTGGGGACACTGAACACAAACATTTTAGTCACTAAATGATTATTTTGGGGGGTCCATAACCATTTCACCTTTTTACATTAACTCTCTTAAACCTCTGAAAAAGACCTGAACAGATCTGCTAATTCCTGCAAACATTTTTGACAAATTATTTCCAAACTCCAAACCCCATGTCTTTGTTGTGTCTTGCTGATAAAAGAAATGTCTGACATGTGACAAAAAACCAGCCTCAACAAGCCAGTGAAGTCACTCACTGCTTTTTTTTTTTTACACAAAGCCTCATTAAGTCTGAAATCTCTCTCGTCTGAACTCCGTTTTGTAGAAGACAAAAGGGGTTTGATTAGTTTTACTCCGTGAGTCAGTGAAGCAAAATTACTTATAATCAGAATTTGCCATAATGCATCATGTAATTTACTGCACATTTAAAAAAAATCAGTTAAGCCTGCAATCCCCCATTCCTCGCTAGTAGATCTCTACAACCAGGCACATAACCCTGATGTCACAGGACCTCTCTTAACCCCCCAATAATCGATCCTCCCATCGAGTCTCCCTTATAAAAACCCTCTGGCAAAATATATCAATTAACAAAAATATAGCACATAATTGTCATACTGTTCCTTTTTTTCTACTTCTTCACACAAGTGTATTTTATGCTGACTAAAGTATCTAATTAGAAACAGATGCTTAATGAGGTCAAATCCATATTTCCCCTACTAGCCCTGAGTATGTATGCAAGGCAAAGGCTGGAACACATCATTTTGGCAAATATTTTACATCAGCACACAAATAAATCATAACCAATAAGTCATCACACCTTAAATGCTATAAAGCAACCAAGCAAAAAAGATGTAAACATGGCAAATTATCAAGGCAAAGTTATAACACTTCCAAAAGGTTCCAAAAGGTTACATTAGGATATGACATTTCAGCACTAACTGTCCTGTCTGCAACTGTCCTGTCTGCACCCAATAGGGCTGGGCAATATGACAATATATATAGTTAAAACAGCATGAAAATGTTTATCGTATGTGTTTTTCTATATCGTCTCTATCATGATGTCACAAAACCAGCAGCTGAACTGCTTTACGGCAACTTTAGCGTCATTTTGACAATGCTTTACGTTCTAATCCTTGCACATGGTAGTAAACCTGGAGCTAACCATAGAGGGAGGTGATGTTTATTAACATGGACTATAACGTGCAGAAAAGGCTCAGCCCAAGCGAAAATGGAATACTGAGTACTTTTTATTTGTCAAGTATTTAAGTCACACAAGACTATCCAAAAATAGGCTTTACCATGTGGTTATTTCATATAGACTAATTATTTGTTAAATTAGCAGAAAACATGATATAACGTGATATAGGATTTTGGCCATATCACCCAGCCCAGGACCCAATGTAAACAAACATTCTATAGTGTTTGTTCTAAAATGAGTGCATTAAGGGTTTGTCTTTGTTGATTTATAGCAACAAAAGGATTTTAACTTTAACTTTGGTTAAACGATACGGAGCAGCCACCACTTCTCTGAGTTCAAGTAGTTCATAGATACTGGAGAGCCTTAGGTCTAGTAATCAAGATACTCAGCTCTGTACATCAGTTACACAAGATTTCATTTAGGCACAGTGCAAATGTCAAACTGGCAGCATGCAGAAGTGCTACTGAAGGTGAGCAGTTTGTTTGCAAAAAAGGCAACAGTGGTTTGTTTTTACAGCACTCAGGCTTGAACATACCACTATCCGCCATAAAGTTTTTAAAGTCTCTGGTAACTAAAAGAACCTCAAACAGAGGCACATTGCTGAGTGGAGAGAAGTGTGTGGCACAGCCTGAAAACACCTCCTAAAAAGCAGTAACTAAAGTGGAATAATTTCATCTTTGTATCACATATGACATGAAGGGAAATCATAAAAAGACATTTAGATCTAGTGTAATTTAATATACCCTGAGATATGATGCCAGTAGAAAGAGGCACTGATGGTATTCTATTTCGCAGCACACACAAGAAGAGCTAGCAGGTTACCCTGACCTGTGGTTTGCAGTCTTCTCTGCGCCGTGAGCTAGCAAGAGTGAGATGGTGGTTGGTTTATTGCACTAATGACCACATCAGCATAAAACTGTGAGTCAGTTGGAAACTCAAGATGACAGTTGCACTACTCTGTGGGCCACTTAGCACCAGGTGTAAGATAGGGCAACAATTCTGCAACCAGGTCATGTACAGCAACCTAATTGCTCAAATGAGATTGACCTCTAGCGTAAGCCACTCGATTATTTCCTTCCTTTAACTCTCCATTCCTGTTAGCTTTGAAATTTGATTTTTACTCCTGTTAAATTGCTTTCTGTAAATGGACTGCAAGATTGCTTCAGTTTCTTTTAACCTAATATCTTTAGCCCAGTGCCCCATTGCCGTTTTTGTGATTCAATACCGATTTGTGACCCCAATACCTCTCACATGACTGATTCTCAAGTCTCTGATGTTGAAGCACATGAAAGGATGAATCTCTAGGCATTGAACATTTAAATGCAGGGGAAAAAGAGATTATTTTATGATTACAGTAATGGACACTAATGCATGCCTGAAAAACTAAATGACATTTAAATTGCTTAGCGCACACACACACACACACACACACACACACACACACACACACACACACACACACACACACACACACACACACACACACACACACACACACACACACACACACACACACACAAAAAGGACCAAATTGTTCCAGATTCCAAGCAGGTTAAAAATCATACTTCTTGTTGTATTGGAAGGCAATTGAAGCATCTTAATAAATAAAAGCTTGCTCACTCTATACACATTGTGTTGACAGTGAACCACTTTTGTTTGGTTAGTCAGGTTATTCTGCATGTGTAAACAAAGCATTAGCTTATTCCATTTCCAGTATATCAATTTTTTTCTGCTGCTTCACCTTCTTCTCCCAGTATCAATGCTGACATGCCTGAGAGAAGCACTCACAGCACAGTTATGACATAAAATACAATAATAATTATAATAATGTAAGGCTTAACAAATAGTCTCCTTTCAAGCCTTCAGAGACCATTCTTCAGGCCATCATGTGGCCCATATACATACAGTACATATTAAAAGTCTAGTGTATGTATGTGGGAAGTTCCCCAGCCAGAAGGTGGCAGTACAGCATTATTTACAGAGGTGAAAATGGTTTGTAAGCAGACTGTAGTTGGTATTAATGCTGCACTAAGTGTGAAAGTAAGGGTTATTTGTATTATAGCAAATTATTAAAACATGTTTGAAGTATCTTGACTTCTGTCTATTGGTAACTCCAAAGAGGAGTGGTGGCTGGGGTGAGCTGGAATCCAAAAAGCATTGAAAATATCTGCTTCAAAACAGTATTTCACTCAAAAGCTAACATTCAATAAGTAACAGCATAATTGCTGCAGATTTGTTGATCAATCTGCATAGACATCTGCATTTAACAGACAGTCAAGACAAATACATACAAAATACTTAACACGGTTATAATGAATTATTACAAACGTATCATAATAATGATCATATAAATGATAGTATGATAGTAATAAAGAATATCTTAATTATTTTACATTTACATTTTTTGTTTGTTGGAGTGTCCAGTCTATTTGGGGAAATTCAGAAATTGGGTGGAATTCCTGAACGAAATCAAAATATATAGGAAAGAATGAGTGCAATATATGGACATAAGTACCGGACATACACATGATGATAAGCCAGGGTGTCCTTGCTTTATTCATGCTAAGATATGAAGCAGCTGGCTAGACTATTGAGGGAAAAAAAGAGAAAAAAAATCCAAAACTTTCCCCCCTCCCTCCAGCAGCCTTCCTCATTCAGCCACAGAGCATAGAGAAGGGGATTAGCTAACACAAAGCCAGAATGAATATCCAACCCTATGGGAAAAGACACTCGCTGGATAGAGCTCTCACGTCATCACAGCCGAGCAGAAAGGCTGAAACTGTCGGACTCCATCGACCTGAGCAAACCAGACAATGAACAGTTACCCCTGTGATACTTTGTGACAATCATCCTTACACAGACTGGTTCTACTATTTGAGCATAATACTAAATTAAAAAGGTTGGATTGTGAACATGACCCCCCACAGCTTATAGTCTTTTCAATTGGTGCTTTGGCAAGTTCCTTCTGCCTTTTTGACATGTTGTGTCTTATTACTATATTATTAGCAATTACTCCCTGTAACGATCTTCAGTCCTTCCAGCCTCTCTAATTTTAATAACTGCTGCGTAATGTAATAAATGAGTATCAATGTGCATGAATTAAATACATGGCACAAAAGAAAAGGAAATTTTTATAGCTAAAGCAAAGTCATACACTGCATTCTGTCTTGTCTGTGAGTGCGAGTGCGAGAGCGAGAGCAAGTACGTGTGCGTGTGCGTGTGCGTGTGCGTGTGCGTGTGCGTGTGCGTGTGTGTGTGTGTGTGTGTGTGTGTGTGAGAGAGAGTGCGTGCGTGCGTGCGTGCGTGCGTGCGTGCGTGCGTGCGTGCGATTCCTGGAGCTGACTGGACAGTGTTCTGGCCACAGGAATGCTGGCCATGATTCAGCACATTGCCTGCATGTTTAGGGGGATGACAGTGGCAAGCCACTGAAGCCTACAAATTAAAAATACAAGTCTGAACGTAAAACCTCAATCAACACAACTTAACAATTTCATAAACTACACATACACAAATACTATGCCACATTGTGTTGTAGAGGCATCAAAGAGCTACAAATGAATGAATCTTCAGGAAGAAGGAAATTTGACCAAAGAAAATCAGTCACTCTTAAACTTCGTAGTTGTGCTACACAAGGCCTCTTTCTACTTTCTAGATCTGAAAATGACCCGAAAGCATTTCTCAAAACCATGATAGGATCGTCCATGAGTTTTAAGATTTGTTGGAACCCTAATAAGCTGGTATCTCCAACAATCCAATGAAGAGAATCTTCATTGAGAAACTTTCATGTAGCATCTTATATCAATAAAGAAGTTTAAGCAAGTGTTGCAAACTTCGACCCATTTTGACTATGCAAACCCCATTTAAATAATTAATACCTGTTTCAGTCTGTACTCAATAATTGAGGAAAAAAATGATATGTCCATACTATTGTTACTGCTATTATGTTCTCCTGGAAAAATTAGTAGGTAAATTAGCCTAACAATCTTTCACAACAAATGTGTTTAGGTTATTACTTTTACACTGCAGCACAACTGTTTTTCACAAGAAACAAAGAGAGAAGCAAACATCAACCTATCATATACATATAAGAAGAAAACTATTTAAAGCAAATTACACTGTAATAATAGACTTATTTTTAAGCACTACAAATGCCCCCAGAAAAAGAACAATGAATAAACAAATAAATAACAGTTGAGACATGAAATCTAATTGCTTCTATCCTGTTGTACAGTAACAAAATGCACTAGAATATAAACAACAGTGTATTAGACTATCATTGCACTGTGTGTGTTTGCGTGTCTGCATGCGTGTGTGTATGTGTTGAGGGATAGTCAGGCAATATTATTATAGATAAAAGGCAGACTAAAAACACAATCCATTATCATCCATTACAAGCCATTAGTTTCCCCACCGCACTCTTAAGTGAAACAATCCTGTTTATTGATGGAAACCATCAGAAAGAAGGGGGCAGGGACTAATGAAATCAATTGTGCATCTGCACAAAGCTTAAAAATAAGCAAGGTACAAAGACATTGGGTGATTCATGAAGTTATATATCCATTTGTGAGGGCTCTGTATTAACCTCTATGTCATCAACACACAGCAAACTGTTTACAATCTCCATGCTTAGCTTCATTCTGCCATTCATGCTTTTACAACTGCGCTAAAAGAGACAGTAAATATTCAGTTGCATGTAGTGAGACCTCCCTCCCTCTCTCTCGCTCTTACGCAGCGTGTTGCTGCTCTGCCGTGTTCTGGTGCTCTCTGGCTTGGTCTATGTGGTAGGAATGGGGGAGGGGTCAGCAGCATAACAAACAAATGCTGTTTACTTTTAGTGAAACATTTGTTTGTGCTGTGGACAAACCAAACTTCTTTATAAAAAAATCTTTACAAAAACGCAAAAGCTTAATGCTGCAACGGTATTGGTGCATTTACACAAAAAATATTTGTGAATGAGTGTGACTGAGTCAGCACATTAATAAACAACTACCCCTGCTTATACAGCAGAAAACCCCTTTCAAATCTTGTAAACTGTTTGCATAATGAGTACATGATTCATGTGCAGCTCAATTTAGTGAAATGTTCCAAAAAATGTGGTTAAAAACAGCAAATCAATATTTTTAATGAATAAAAAGGCTTTACAAAAAACATAGCTCTAGTTAGGAGAAAAATGTGGATGCAGCAGCCTTTACTACTGTTTTTTGGATTGACCAGTAGAAAAATTATTAGACTTAACATTGATAACTTGTAGTGCTGTTACGGATAACAACAGTACTGTTACGGATTAACAGCAATACAACACTTCAATGTGCTTTAAATATTAGAAGTGATATCACCAAGGCCTGTTGTTAATAATAATAAAGGTGTATCATTTACACAATCTGTGTTTCTTTTTGAAGTTTTTTTTTAACTCTATGGTACAATGGCAGGTTTATCAGAGCAGGAGCACCGTTGCACAGTTATGCTCAGTCTGGTTCCATCTGGTCCAGTCTGCTGTGTCCCCAGTGATTTCAGCGAGCTTCAGTAGACCTGACTAAGTTGGGTTAGGTCAGGTTGGGTCACTTCCTCTGTGTGTTGTGAATTTTGGGGATCTCGTTGATCTCTACACAATGAACATCGGGCACAGCACACACTGGCTCCCTGCACTGCCAGGGGGAAGATTACATTCAAAACAGACAGCAGCAGAGATAGCCATCATGCTGCCAACCAGCCCACATTCCCCTGAGCTTTCACACATTCAAACACACTCATACACACTAAGGCTGCTTCCAGGACGATAATAGGAACGCGTTTTTAAAAAATGCTGCATCCTCATTCATTTAAATGCAACCTTTACATTGGTAAAGCAGTTAAAAGTTGCAGGCTAGTTTGGCAAAAATGTTCTACCTGGATCCACTTTTACTGCATTGCAACTTCACTGGCACCTTATTGGCTGGTCTAATATATGTTTGGTGGCTGAAGGAACACACCAACACAACTCCTGGTGTAAATTGTTTGTTGGGATGGGATGTTTTCAGTCAGGACCACCACTTGAGGGAACAAATAAATACATAGCTATCTGTGTGGGGTATATAATCTGCCAACAGCCAATCTTAAATGGGAATGCTGGAAAAACTGTTTAATTGTCCCGATAAATTCTAAGAAAACCCTGGAAGCAAGAATCAACAATCCTGAATCCCCAATAATTGTCCGTTGCCCGTTTTCTCCGCAATTTATTTAAAAATAATTTATAAGAAAAAGCTGGAGACAATTGATGTGACTGAAAAAGTTATAGGCTACTATCTACTACTAACAACACAATAACAAACAAGAAGGTAAAGACCATCACTTAAAAGAGTATATGAAAAATAAAAAGCTCACAGCCAGATCTCAGCAGTGCACTTCACCAATAAATAGTAGAGTGCAGTTTCTGATGATGATAAATTGAATAAACATCAGTAATAGGGGAAAATGTGGAATATGTCAAGGTCTGTAAAAAAGCTGACACTAAACGGAAATGCTAAGTTTAAAAGTTAAATATAACTGATGGAAGTGAGATGAATAAATGAATAAAAAGTATTGTAGACATGATAAAGTTTGACATGAGTTTACATGCAAGTATGTATTGAGAATAGCCTGAATATGAGTGAGTTTGAAGGCTTTTTAAGTTGATTTCCATTTTAACTTTACTTCAAACAAAGTTTCATGATTTTTACAGCATTAACAGGAATAAAAGATAAAGAACATTTTGATGTTTGAATGGAGTTTCTAGCTGAAAGTATGAATAAGTAATAAAGTGTTGAAAAAAATGTGCAGACCTACATTCTCACATTAAGACTTGCATATGGAAACCTGTCTATGATTATATTACCTGCTTGTACATAAGTACCATTTTGCTCATGCCATTAATCGTCTGGCACCCTTTTCAAATCACAAAAGTACGAAAAGAATGGCCTAAAACCCCAGCAGTCAATAGACAGCAGTCTGCCCAAACATGTACATACCATCTATCCATCTGAACCTAATCCATTAATGACTTGTCAGTACAGATACAGCAAAAGGACAATTGACACCCTCCCTCATACAAACAGTCTCTCTCTCACATGCACCAACACTCTAAAGAGACCCTGATGTTTTACAGCTGTGATTAAGTTAGTGATTTATGAGGGCAGGGTCATTTCAAGCATTAAAATCTGAATATGCTGACATCAGCAACACAGCCTACCATGGGTTTTGTACAACTACCAACATTATATGCCACACAGATCTACAATGTAACAATTTCATTCAGCAGACACTTTTGTCCAAAGCGACCTACATCTGAGAGTTAGTACAACACAAGAAAGGCTCTAGACAGGAGGAAAAAAACTTGAAGTGCAAAAAAACTGCTTCAAGTCCGACACAGGTGCTGACAGACAGTGCACAGAGGCAATGCACAGGGTGTATGGAAGCAGATTATTTATTTTTATTTTTGTGATCATCATCAACAACATCAACAATATCATCGATAGGGCTGCAACTAACGGCCATTTTGATAGTCGACTAGTCATTGATTATTAAAGCGATTAATCGACTTATCAGATAAAAAAATTGCACAATGGCATAATGGCTTTTATTTAGCTATCAGCTGTGAAATTTAGTCGGAGGTTCTTTTAAACATGTGCCAACTAAATATAACGAAAATAAATGAGTTCTTCATTCAAAAATATGTCTATTAATAAACTTTGCTGCTGATTTGATTATTTTTTGATACAAAAGATATACAAAAAGTCCAATATCAAGTGTTTTTGTCCAATTAACACCATGAACAGTCAAAATGTTGATATAAAAAATAAATCAAATCAAATAGACAGGTCCAACTAAGCAAAGTCCACTTTACAAATCTTGCAGGCAATCAGAGTTGAGGGTGAAATGATTCCAGACTTGACGTGGACGTGATGGTGTTGCATCGGCCCTTGCCATTTTGCTATGTTTATCTTTTGTTTACTATTTACTGTTTACTATAATAATTTTCAACAATTAAATTTGTCATCAATTATTGTCGACAATGTCGAATAGTCATTGCACCACTATCATCAATATCCTAATCAACATAAACAACATCCTTAATATCATCATCGTCATCAATAACAATGTTATCAGCATCAACAGATCCCAGTCAGAACACAAGTGTAACAAAAAGACAACAAACAATTCAGCTTTTATGAGAGTAAATTAAGTTAAAAGGTAAGTGACAGAGATGTTGGGTTTTGGAAATAGGTAAAGTCAGCTTGGTTGTTTGTTGTTGCATGGAAAGTCTAAGTGTTACAGGATGCATGTACTACTAATTGAGAACAGGTCCCAAATTGTCCAATCCATCAGAAAAGTATGCCTCCAAGCTTATCCATTCCTTTTACCCACAGGGGCATGTTTTTCTGACAGTTGCGCATTGCAAAACTATAACGTCAGAGTCATGAGTCTACACTGTTGGAATCATTCAACAAGGAGTCAGAGTGGAGTTGAAGACCAGGTCCAAAGCATGGTCCCATTTCACAGGAAAAGATAACAACACTGGTTGGTTGTAATGTATTTTAGTTCTAAGAGATTGAACTAAGAGTTTGTGAAAAAACCTATTATGTTTACAATAAGGTAAATGAAAATAAAGCCATAAATATGCATTTTCATTCTGTTATTGTAAGTGCATTTATGTACAAGTGTCACTGTGTATTTTTGCTTTTTTATGAAATTTGATATTTCTCTCAATAGTTTATGTCTGAGTTCCTTGCCATGTTGGTTAGCCACACTGTTGGTCAAATATCTTTTGACAAAAAACTTAATTTTTTTCAATTTTAAGAAAATATTTAAGCGGTTACTAACATTGGATTCTGACGTATGACTTAAAGAGAGGCTGCTTGTCATAAAGAAGGACATTTGGACCTGGAGGAAGAAGTCTTCAAGCCAAGGACAGGGTAGACCCAGCAGGCAAGTTGGTGGGGAGTGGTTGCAGAAAGAGCACAGGAGCTGGCTGAATGGTCTAGGAGCCAGCTTAGCAGCCTTCAAGTGAAGACTGCCACCCGAACAGACAGAGGCCAGATTGATGACAGGGAATACAAAACAAAGGTGTTTAAAAATTGCTCCGTCAAGGGCTCTGACTCTAGGGACGATGAAGACACAGCACTTTCAGGCAGAGACAAGAAAGGAGTGACAAGAAGCAGGAGGGTAGCAAGAAGGAAGTTTGCCATTAGTCAGCACCAACCTCTGGAGGCCTGAGCAGGGCTCATGGCAGGGTCAGGCTAAAGGTGCAAGAAGCAACACACACAAGAAATCTACCTTTGATCTGTACAAATTCATTGCTGGTATAAAAATGCATTTATCTCCACCCATAGTTTGATGGTCTATTACTTAAATTTATTCCAGAAAATATGTCTAACAACTCTTAGAAATAATATCAGCACATGGTCAAATATTTAATGACTTGAATCTTGGTGAAAACTTGATTTAGACATGATTAGCTTGTCTTTGTAAGTGTTCATGAGTCTGCATTTTAGTCATCTGATGAGGCTGTGCAGTAGTCTTTGCACTTACACTATTTGTCTGTAGCACCCATTTAGATTAAATGAGAAAACCATTTCCAGTTCCAGCCACCTATTGGTAAAGAAAGACAGACTTCAGCAGAGCCTATAAACTGGCGCTTTGTGTGACGGCAGGTAAACTAGAGAGAAATTAACCATGAGCCTAATTCACCACGACAATCTTCTCATTTATAACAAGGTCTTTGGTTTTTCCCCAAATGCTACTTACTGAATTTCCCAGAGGGAGTCATCCCAAAGGGATCAATAAAGTTGAGTCTAAGTCTAAGTCTTATCATCAAAAAGATTATAATCCACCTTATCCCCATACAATTCACATTCCTCAGAGTTAAATGTCATGTGATAACGATAGCCATCCTTCAGTATCCGTCTAACTGGGCCATAAAGACACACTGAAACAAAACTAAATCATTACATCCATGTTACCCTTTAAATCCCCATTAATTAAAACCTGTCGAGTAGTCACCTTAGCATGTCCCTTTCATCTTTTTATTATTATAACTCAGGTATGCAAAAGAACCTAAAAGCTGGTAATAACATTTTCAGAAGTCAGGAAATTTGAGCACTTTGATGCTGCTGAAAGGTGATTACAATCCCCTGTAACCTCAAAATAAGTTCTTAAAACTCCTTTTTGGGAGGACAGGACTTTCAGCTGGTTCATGGCATAAATGTGTAGCCGATTGGAGTGTAGTGACAAACCGTGTTGGAGGAATAAGAGAGAGAGAGCGAGAGAGAGAGAGCGAGAGAGAGAAAGATTTCTTTTTAAAAATCAATAGGCTTTTAGTGATGGAAAAGGAATACCGGGATATACTATTATTGTCCACAAGTAAACCAACATTTCTTCTTCATGAATTTAATGAAAGGTAGAAAGAGTTTTCTCAAGCCTTGCTTTGATAGCTAGATGATAATACAAAAATATTATGATATATAAATATATACATAAATACTTGCTACTTTTTTAAATCTCTGATTAAATATCCATACAACCTCTGACTTGCTTCCTGCTTTTCAACAACAAATGTGCTGAGAGCATCTGCAGTAAACTGTGCTCCCAGCAGAAATTGTGCCCTGTAAGGCAGACAGTCGGGATTCAGGCAAGCAGTCAGGCTAGGTAAAATGTTGATTCACTGCTGTCACTTGATAAAGACAAGAGACGTCACATCCAGCTGAGCCCTGCAGTGTGTCTCACTGACAGAGGGCAGACAGTCTATGGCAGCCTGGCCACTGTCTGCTGGCTATCTAGGAAAACAATAACACTTTTCTTCCCTCACAGCTACAACAACAACCTGTGAAATCACACAGCTTCAAACAGACTCTGAATGCTGAGTTTGCCACAAACATCCATTAAACAGGAGTAATAAACTTTGTGATTACTGAGAAACTTATGCAAAAAAGTTTTGCCTGCATTAAAACACAATGGTTGCAATCTATCAAATAATGTGAACAAAGGGAGAAAAGTAAGTTCATAGATTATCTTACCTATCCTCCTCTCCGTCAACAGCCTTGAGACCAGTTGATGCAGTTAAGGCACTGGCGGCAGCGGAATTGCCCTCCACTTCTTGACCCTGGCCAATGCTGGATCCAGATCCAGCCTCCCCTCCGGACAACTTGGGCAACCCCAACAAAGCTGACTGGTGCTGGAGGAGCAACCGCTGGGCGTCCTGCAGCTGAGTTGTGGTGAAGGTGGGAAGACTAGCATAGAGGGCACTAGCCTGGGCAGCATGAGCCAGGGCCTGGGCACTGCTGTGGTCCTGGGACAAGCTGATACAAGACGGTTGGCTAAGGGGAACACCCTGTTGGGGCATCCTACTACTATTCCCAGTATTGTGGGCTTGGGGATCATTCTGAGGGTTGGGGGGGAGAGCACTCGGTGCAGACACTTGGCTCTGGTGGACTGTTGAAGGTAACTGTGTGCCCAAGCCCAGGTTTTGGTTTTGTGTTGGGAGAGACTGCGGCTTCTGCTGCTGGCAATCCAGGTGGCCAGGGTGGCTCTGAGGCTGCTGGCCAAGACCTGGTATTCCAACAGGAGATGGCATACTGGAGCTGGTGGCCTGAAGGGAAGAGGCCTGCTGGGACTGTGTGTGAAGGAGTGCCTGTGACTGCTGCAGGCCCCCTATCATCTGACATGCTCCATTGGCTGGTCCAGAGGGAGCTGATCCAGCTTGGTTGGACAGACAATGAGAAGCAGCAGCCTGGGAGATGCCTTGGTGTGGCTGGGTGTACTCAGATGGCCTCACTTGCACTGGGGCTGTTTGGGGGTTAGCAGCTGGCTGCTGTGGCAGGGAGGTATAGCCCATCTTTTGCTGCTGAACACCCACTAGGCCTTGTGCTGGGCCTGTGGATTGATTAGCAACTGCCTGGGCATAGGTGAGCTGCTGCTGGTGCATAGCAGGTGTAGAGAGTCCCATTGTGGTCTGGTGGCCTGGCATGAGAGCAGGCTGATTAATGTTTGTTGGCGCTGAGGGGGCCACAGTAGTCTTTACATGTGAATGGGAAATATCCTTGGGGTGCATGTGAGGTTGAGTTTGGGACACTCCCATGCTTAGGCCACTAGGGAGGATTCCTTGAAAGCCTTGAGGAGGGGAGACATAATCCTGCGAATTTTGGGGTATCGGGGGTCCCCCAGCCTCTCCACTACACACACTCTCAGTATAATGGCTCAATGTACTCATAGTGCTACTCACAGAACTACCACTTGTGCTTTCCCTCTCTGAGGCACCAGCAAAGCTCTCAGAGACAAAGTGACGCATGCTGAGAGACCCAGTATCAGATGCAGAGGAGCTGGGAGCAGAGGCTGGAGTCTCCTTGTCATAGAATTCAGTGCATGTCCATCTGCCCTTCTTAAAGGGCTCTGAGCTTGAGTCCAGTTTTACCACCCTGAAGCGAGAACTGGTGGTAGCCACTGCAGGGGTTGTAGGTGGAGCAGCCTGGGCAGGAGTGGAGGGTACAGGGGCTGTGGTCACAGCCGTGACAGGGACACTCACAGGCTGCAGCACAGCAGATCCAACTCTACCCTGGATCCCACTGGAGATTCCCATCCCTCCAGAGGCACTGACAGCAGCAACAGCAGCAGTAGTGGTTGAAGTCATAGAGATGTTGGAGTTGATGTTTTGCTGTTGCTGGATAATGCATACATTAGTGGTAATAAGGTTACCCCCAGCTGCAACAGCACCCCCTCCACTCCCCCCACTGCTGCTTATCACATTGAGAGGAAAGCCACCACTGCTACTGCTAGCACTCATGCTGATCCCCCCTTTCACAGGCACGTTGGCAGAGCTCACTATATTCACATTACTAACACTGCTGGTCTGGGGATTAACTATGCTAACTGTAGTGCCTGTAGCAGAGCTGTGCATTCCAGGGACAGATCCTGGGGCCACAACCCCCATAGACTGGGCAACAATACTTGGAGGGGCAGCCTGGGAAACATTCTCTTGAGGGACCCCCACATTAGAAGGCATTTTCTGGCTGACACAAGGTAAAGCTCCAGAAGTGAGGGCAGATGTGGTGCTGCCAGAGGACAGCGGGTAGACATGGGCATGGTTTGGATGATGAGGATGTTGATGGTGATGGTGTACAGTCCCATTGACCATGGCCCCACTGTGGTGTTGAGCCTGGTTCAGAGCATGAGGATGTGAAGGCTGGTTGGGGGAGACAGCTCCAGGTGTCTCTGCCTCATGGAAATTATTCAGTGTCTCTTCTGAAGAGCTTCTCTCTGCACCAACAATGTCATTAGCTCGGGACAGGGAAACATCCAGGATTTCAGAAGAAGAGAGATCCTCTGTGTGGGACTCATCCAGGTCATCATAGCTTTCTGTATCCTCTGCAATACTGTTGTTGGTACTTACAGATATTTGTGCTGGGGTCACACTTGTGATCTGGAAACCACTCTTCTTTTTTATTTGGGCTCCAGCAGACTGTGTTGGCTGGGGCTGGGAAAGCAGATTCAGGCTGTGGGGTGGGATATGATGGGGACCTGGGGAGGACGAACCAGCAGGAGGTTGGCACTGGATCAACAGGGAGGGTTGATAATCATCAGCAGGGACGTGGCTGTTATTGACCACCGGGTTTGCCGGCGTGGACAACGTGGAGCCGCTCCCACTGCCTGTGTTGCTACCCCTTCGGTGAAAGACAGCCTGGTGCGCCATCTTTCTAACACTGCCAGAGTCTCCTGCAGGGTCCGGATGATGCATTTCGAGAGAGTCCTGGGGGTAGTTGGTCTCTGACAGTATGCAATAAGCTTGCAGTTCGTTAACGGCGCCGTCTTGAAAAAACTACGGTCAACAGACAACACGATCAAAAATAAATATATTTACCAAGCGTAGGCTGTTCTCAAATGTCAGGCAAAGCAATGCCAATATTTACAGCCTCTCATGCACGACTCAGTGTTCCGGTGACAGCGAGGCAATATAAGCTAGTTGCCGAATAGCTAGCGAGTTATCGTCAGCTGATGCCCGTTGTAATTCACCGGCTAACTACCAGTGTTATCCGTTAATGCCTCTGTTAAGCACAAGCTAACTTGTTTTCGGGGTCTTCTATTGTTGTAATACCCACTCGTCCTAAAAGCAAGAATAACTGGCGTAAGTTAGCGTTATATTAGATGCTAGCCCAACAGAAGAGTAACGTCAGCTAGCTAGCTGCCAGTCTCCATCACCGGCTAGCTAAACACAGACTATAGTGGGTCGTTTTAGCTGCTGGATTTGCTCAAAGGAAAGATAATGAAAACAAGCAACCTTTTATCCGGTACCAAGTGATGTTCAACCGAATACGATTTTATAGATGCGCACAAAGGTTTAATCCATTCCACTGAATCCTGGTTTTGGTCTTGGTTTTGCTGTATCACTGGTCCTCCCCAGCGGTAGCGTTGTTCAGTATAGCCTTCTGCACCGCTTCTGTGGCTCTGTGCTGTGACGGGGCTGAAGGGGAGGGGTGCTCCGTAATATGGCGTCCGCGCATGGTCTCTGCTGCCAGACATAAAGCAGTCTGGGAGAGGCGGTGACGAACCCAACATCAACATCAACGGAAAGTGCCGGAAAGTGCCGAGAACTAGACGCTCCCTCAAAAACCTGTTTTTAAACATAACAATGGATAGTGAAATAAGATGATAGATAGATGGATGGATAGATAGATAGCTAGATAGATAGATAGATTGTCTGCTTGTTGAAAGGGAATGTTTCCTTGCCATAGTTAGCTCCCAAGTGCGTGCTCATTGTTGAATTAATGATGGGTTTTTGTAAATAATATTACAAATAGTACAGTCTAGACCTGCTCTATATGTAAAGTGTCATTACCTAACTTTTGTTGTGTATAGGCCTAAATAAACAATTGTTGATTGCTTATTCAATATAGTTATGTATAGTTGATACTTCACTATATTATGGTGTGTTTTGTGTACATATTAATTTGTTGATGGGACCACTGTAATTGAGTATTGAGTTTTTTATTCATTTGACGTTATATTTGTCCTTTTTTTCATTTTACTTACAAAAAGGGTCTCAAAAAGCTGCCTTTGCTCATTTATCATGGGTTAAGGATTTCCCCATAAATATTGTGAAATAGTGCAGTGTTTACCTGATCAAAACATTGAATATACTATCCATTAACTCTTACCCCTGAGCACAACATCAACATCACAACAATGTTCCTGAAACAAAGGTAGACAGAAAGCTGCTCGATCTCTCTGCAGACACAGGTGTTATCTACACTGAAGGATTATTCTACACACAGGTACTGTTTTGGGCCTCTCTCTCTCTCTCTCTCTCTCTCTCTCTAAATGTGTGTGAGAGAGTGAGAGGCTGAGAGAATGTTTTGTACATTTGCATGTACTCTCTAGGTCAGGGGTGGCCAACCCTGCTCCTGGGGAGCTACCTTCTTGCAAGTTTTAGGTTTCTCCTTACTCTAACACACCTGATTCGAATGTTTTGCTCATTATCAATCTCCTGAGAAGCTTCAGCTGGTTGATAGCGAGCAGATCATTCAAATCAGGTGTTAGAGTACGGAGAAACCTAAAACATGCAGGAAGGTAGCCCTCCAGGAACAGGGTTGGCCCCCTCTGCTCTAGGTCAATGAACTCCGGTGTTAAATTTATCAACCATTTCCATCTCCTGTGTCTGGTCATTTCTGTTTATCTCCTAACATTAAGATCTAACTCTTTTATTTTGGGTTGAATATTTAGTGCAGGAAATATTAAGTCATCACATTTACAATTTCACAGTTAAAGCAGATTGGTACACTACACTATCTTACAATGACGAAGAGCAGGGGCGCAAGAAGAAGGAAAAGTAATGATTGACTGTCAGGCAAGCAGACAGGCTATATCCATCGATACAAATGATAGAGGACGAGAGACAGCCGGAGCCTAGTGCAGTGTAAGCGTCTGGTGCTGTCAGCAGCTTTAAATCACACTGGCACTCCACAACAAAAAAACACACAGCACTATTGTGCTGCTAGCCCAACCAACAATTTATACTCTGGACTCTGCTTTCATTTTGTAAACACCCTCTTCTGTTCTGAGAGAAAGAATTAATCAATGGAGTGGGCATAAAGAAATGCAAATATCATGCCTTCAAAATAGATGGTTAAAAATTACCCAGCTGTGCTTTACAATAGTTGTTTGTAATTCAATATAAGAACACGTGGGTAGGTATGGATTTCTTTTCAACATATGGTATGTGGGGTGGATATTTAACATATGGTTAAATTCCTGGCTCTTCTTTTCTGAAGCCTTTGTTAAACAACAAATTGCTCCCCTTTTCAAGTTGAGAGTCCCCTTGGATAAAAGCTTCCGGCAGGAAGCAACCAGACAATCAAACCATACCATTTCAGTCCGTACTGACTGTGGTTACAAGAGCTAGTCTTTCTCTAACATTAAGGCTTCTAAATAGAATAATAGTTCAAGGTTCACTGTTTATGTGTTCCACAGCAAATAATCACATTTCTTCATTTAAACTATAAACCTGTCTCCTAGACTCCATTCCAACTAGACTGCTTAAGGGAGTTACAACTTTTTTACTAACAGGCTATGTACCAGTCTTAAAGAAGCTGAAATGTACAAACTACATTAAACCTTCCCTTTTTCTGGGAGATCCTCCAGAAAGTAGTGGCCAATCACTTATGTGGCTTTCTTTATAAAATCAGTTTATTTGAGGATTTTCAGTTATGGTTTCAGAGTCCACCATCGCACAGCACAGAGACAGCACTGGGAAAAGCTACAAATAAATTGCATTGCAATTGCTTTAGACTGCTTTAGGTTTCTGCCTACCCAACATTTTACAAATCAGGCACGTCCTGTCTAAAAAAAATGCAGAAACACCTAATTGATGCATTTGTTTCTTCTAGGCTGGATTGTTCAATCCTTGTTATCAGGCTGCTCTTATAAGTCCCTCGAGATGCCTCAGCTGGTCAAAAATGCTGCAGCACGTATAATGACAAGAACTAGGAAAAGCTTTCTATGCATTTGTTCCCTCTAAAATATAAAATAGAATTTAAATCTTTCTCACCTACAATGCTTTTGATGGTCAGGCACCAGCATATCGTAATAAACTTGTAGTGCCCTAATACCCATCTAGAACATTGCGCTTCCAGAATGCAGGCCTTAAAATGTTCCTTTTTGATAAAGCTTATAGTTAGGGCTGGCCCAGCTGCCTTTGACCACCCATCTGTATGCCTTTTTTCTCTCTCCATCTGTATGCATTTATGTCCCATTAATGCATGTAACTAACTCTTTATCTTTCCGGGAGCTTTTGTGCTTTCTTGCAAGTTCCTGTGGATCATTGTTGCTTGTTGCATTGTTGTTGTTTCATGGACCTGCTTGACTCCAGCGGCTACGATAATTATCATAGCTTAAGTTGTTATTGCTAATTAGTTGGGATGCACAATATTGGATTTTTTGCCGATATTTTCCAACCCTTTTTCCCGATTGCCGATATATTAGGCACATGTTTATTTCCACCTACTGGAGAGAACATCAAGTCTCCCCTGTAGTGTAATTGATATCATGCCTACTCTTATTGTAGTGGCCCACTGGCAGATGCAGAAATAACAAAATACAGTGCTTTTTAAAATGTACACATTCCCTGGGCAATATAAGATAACTACTCAAACTTAGGTTATGTAACAAAATGTCATATTTATTTGTATGTAACATTTTCTTCTCAAATAAAACTATAATATTCAAACTCAGACAGGCTTGGCCAATGCTCTCCCTGAGACAATCCTGACAATAGTCACAACTAGGGCAAATTTTACCTACTGCACAGAACAAATACATTAAATTAAATTTGTCCAAAAGGAACATGTGAAACTAAGTGCGTTGTACAACAGTACAGCTATTAAAACAAAGTGAATTAGCAAAGAAATAGTGTACTCTTTTTTCAGTGTTGAATAAATTAGACTAATAGACTATCTACATTCTTTATAGACTGATGCTTAAACTCAATAACGTTAAAACTGAGTTCAATCTGTGCACTTTTCTATGAGATACAAACAAACTTGAGGTGAGGTGGTTTGCAAACAAAACAACAAACAAAAGTGCACATAAGGAGCTAAAACATATCCCTCTTTTAAGTCCAATGAACGAGGCTGAAGGCTCTTAAAAGAGCGCACACTCCACCCGAGTAAATGTCGTAGCATTACGTCAAGCTTTTTTAGGGAATCATTGAGCATTTAGGAATAATTAAAGTGTTGTTTTAATGGCGGAAAATATCGGCAGAAAAATTATATATCTGCTGATGCCAATGTCATTTTCAAGCCATAATCTGCAGATACCGATAATGTGTCGACAATATTGTGTATCCCTACTAATTTGTCACATTTCTACCATGATTATTATTGCCATTGCAACTACAAGTTTCTATTATCTGCTTTTTATTCTAGTTGCTATCTGTCTGTTTGTCCACTTGTGTGCAAATACTGCAACTGAGTACAGTTTTCAGGTACTTTTTATACTTTACTTGAGTATTTCATCTTTTGAGGCTGTACTCTAACTCCCCCATTACATTAATCTGTCAGTTGTGGTTACTAGTTACTTTACAGAATTTCAAAAAGAAAGATGTATTGAGCTGAGTTATGTTGAAAAATGATGCTACTTCACTCTATAGAGTTGTAAAAGATACTTTCATGTTTGAGTGCAATTATGTTGAAAGTTCTGTGCTTTTAAATAGGTGACATTCTAAATAAAACTTTTATTTGTAATGGAGTTTATTTTCATGGCAGTAACTCTACTTTGGCTCAAGAAATAAAACCTCCAGGGTACATATTTATACTGTTTATTGCGTGAATTTAGACATTATTCCCCCCAACTGTTTGGCAGTGTGACCGTGTTTAGACAACTGAAAATAATGATTGGGGTACAAGTACTTGTTGAATTTTAAGCATAAAAAGACAGATCTGTCAGAGCAGTGAGGTGATGACAGTGGTGAGACCAACCTAAAATTCTTGAAACAACACAGGCTTTTGCCATGGAGAATACAGGGCCCTGCCCAGTGATGCGGGGCAGGGTGTCTGTACCTCTGTCTGGGGCTTGTGTCCACTGAGCCCCCCTGCTCTGTGGAAGCCAGAGTAGATGCTGGCTTTATTTTTATTGGCTAGTGTTCCCAGCAGAAAATCACAGGGTGTTCTTCTAGCTGTTTAAATATTCAGGCCCTCCACATTCATTCATGAGTTTTTATCCCACACATACTGTGGTCGAAAACCCACTTGGCCCTGATGATCTTCACTGAACAATAAAGACTAAAGAAATATCATGAATTACAGAATTATTATAAGCCGGTGTAAGATGCTTGATGTTGACCAGAACAAGTGCTGCACTTAGAAAAGCTGCTTTTACAGTTTCATACATTCATACTGAGGATACGCCAATAGCATACTAGATGCAAAAGTTTATATTTTATCATCCAAACATCCAGTCACTGATTTATTTCTATGAAGATCACTGCCCCTTGCATCACAATAGATTTACAGGAAAGTTCCAACCATAATAATCTTCTAGATATTGCTAGATAATAGAAATAGAAATATTGACTCTAAAGTCAAATTGGTTTGTGATGTCATGAATGAGACCATATCTTAAGTGTTTCAGGTAAATGTTACATGGAAAACAAACAGTCGGAATGTATAGTCCTACACATAACCTTTCAGTATTTGTTTGAGTCTTCCAGCTGAATGAGGGTAAAAGCCTGAGGACACTTTCTTCCTTATATACAACAACCAGCAGTCTCACATAATATGAACTTAGTCTGATTATCTCATCAGTGAAATGAAACACTAAAACAGACTTTATATGTGCTACTATGGAATGATGGTATACAGAGAGGCTTCTTGGTACTTTAGATATATGGGTATAAATGTGAAGCACAATAGATAGATTGTCTTTAAGAGATCAAATCATGTCTCATGACAGAAATTTGGATTTTAGCATTTATTTTGAAACCTGGTTGTTTATTGATTCATTCATTACATTGTAAGGCATACAGTCAGCACAATGAATTAATCAAAGCAGTAACCTTAGATCTGCACGCCTGACTGATGAGTGAAAGGGAAACTTAAGAGCAGCTGCTGGAAAACTGTATTTAATAATTAAAGACAGAATATAAGAAGGCACAGACTCTCATTGAAATCTACAGGAGTTATTTTTTTGCCAGAAGGCAAACAGTTGTGCGTGTTAGGGTTAATGTGTTTGTATGTGTAAAGGATGTTGTGGTTTGTCTTAAGAAGAAAGGTCAGTCTTGCAGCATACTCTGTTGATCCCATATACAAACATGATGATGATGTTAATCCATTGAAACAATTTAATACAGTTATTTACCTTGTTCATACATTTAATCGCAGGTAAAGTTGGGGAAAAAAAGTTTGTAGGTCCCAAAATTATAATAACTCCAGAAATCAGACATGCTCCTCAAATCCAGTGTCCCAAGCGATTTAAGTCATTGACTTTCATATACAAATACGTTTATTATTGATGCTATTATTTATCGCACCCCCATCAGGTCAATCTGTGTATTTATTTCATACTGAAACAGTTAGAAGACACATTACCCCTCCAAGTTCCCTGCTCAGCTGGAGCATGCAATGATACTCATTCTATATACATGTAATACATCAAATGTTAAACTTGTGGACAGTTGTTAGAATCGTGTTGTCGGGCAGCTTCTGTCTGCATTATGCAGAATGAATAGAAATATGAAGAAATTAAACCTGCCAAATGCCCTTCCACTTCACAAAAAGTGTAAACAATACTTCAGAGACACAGCCTTTCCACCCGGGGGAGCTAATCCTCAGTGAACAAGCGTGTAATTAAAGAATATACATTCTCGTGGAAAGGCTCTAATTAATAAAAGCCTAATAATAAATCTTTTGCCGTGTTCGGCTTTACAAAGAGACATGTGCAATATGTACATGTACAACAAAGTACATCATGTAGTTTTAACTTCATATTAAGAGGGTTTAGGCAGGTTTAAAGGCCCGGACAAATATGCAGTGTTCTTCTTCTTCTTCTTTTTTTTTTTTAATCTCAGCATGGCTCCAGAAACATGTCAGATACTTCAGTTTAAAGCAGTGGAGAGACCAGGCATCACTCCACTGCAGGGACAAACAGTATGCTCACTTTGTGATGCCTGTAAAGTAGGCAGTTTATCCCTGAGAGGCTTTTTATAGCGCCTGGATGAATTAATTCATCTGGAATTTAGCCTCTTCTGACATTTGCCCTGTAAACAGTAAGACAGTGTTACCTACCAGGTCAAAAAAGGCTGATTCAGAATTAACTATAATATATTCAGACCAGGTCATATTTTATGATGTGTTGAGACTAAAAAGAGATTAGTGAACTAGAAATAAGGTCATGAGGTATTAACCATTAAAGTATTAATTTTGTCTTCACTAGATTGCATGAAAACCAAACTAGCTCTATATTAGGCAAACACTGAGTTTGAATGTGAAGCTGAAAAGACTGAAAAGGCAAAACAAACTGAAACTTGAAATTTCTAAGTAAAGAAAATATAATAATTTGGGGTTGGGGGTGTGGATCAGTGAGAAAACTGCTTAATAAGGTTATCGAAATCAAGGATCAAGAATGTCTTTATTATCCCAGAGGGGCAATTTGTTCTACAGCCAGCAGTACCAAACAACAATCATACTAACAACGGTATAACAAAGGGTTAAATAAGAAACACACCAATGGTTAAAAAAGGCAATGACAACAAATAAATAAACATCACTTTGAGGCTGATGGCAGTGGGGGCAAAAGAGTGTTTCAGTCTGTTTGTCCTGCAAGTCGGTACAATGTAAGGCGGCCAGAAGGAAGCAGCAAGAACTCATTTAAAAGTGGATGGTGCGAATCATTCAGGATTGAATGAGTTTGAACACCTCAGTCAGGTCATTTAAAGTGGTGCCTGCAATGTTGCAGCAGGTCTTGACCATGCCCAGCATCCTGTTTTATTTTTTAAATTAAGAGATCCGTAAAAGCAGATAAAGGAAAACGTAACAGATTTAATAAAAAAAGAATACGTTTTTATAAAAACCCTGTCAACATTAAAATTCCGCAGCTTGCGAAAAAAAGTACATTCTCTGGTGAACTTTTTTGCAAACAGTGTCAGATTGAGGTTCATAGGTCAGTTTATCGTTCTCAAGAATACATTTTATTAGAAATATTATTATAAACTATGCCATTAATATAAGAATGTTTTTAAGCAGGTTTGTTAGTGTACACAGCTCTGAGTATGTCTGTGTGCTGGCATTTCATTTCGTGGTTGCTGTTTTGCCCTGGTCTAGCCCCTGAAATATACCCGGACTGCAGGCAAAAACTGCCTTCTTCAAAGTGAGGATGACCTTGAGAGGAAAGCCAAAACCCTCAGACCGTTGGTGCCAAATTCATTTTCTCCCTGATGAAAAGAGGTTTCTGAATCTTTCAACCAGCACAGGACTGACTTTCACAAAGTTTCAGATTTGGGTAATGAGAGGAAGTTCGGCTTCATTGTCCTGCATACACACCCAAAGACACACAACACATTTCATCACATTCCAATGATGCTGATAAACTGTGGCCAGCAGCTGTGACACTTTTGAGGCTGTGTTTTGAAGTAGAGGAGAGCTCTGTGTGTGTGTTCAGCTTTATGTGAATGTGCTGACGGCTGGTCAGATGATACAGGACAATCTGAGGTTTCTCTGAGTGAAATTTTTGTGTTGCACAGATATGGTTGCTTTGCTCTGGGTCACACTGCAGAGAGATCCCTTTGGGACACAGGAAGTTATATTGATCCAAATCTTCAGGTCAGTGCCTTAACTCTCCTAGCTGTCTGTTGTTGTTAAGCGTCACAATTACCATATCCAGCAAGGACAACTGTGGGACAGCATTTTAACATGGAAGACCCTGTAAGTGTTTGCCTTCAGACTTCCAAGATTAAAGGTTCGATGAGCACTAAAGTCTATTACAGCTGATTCTTTTTTTATTTTGCTTTACTGATTAGAAATGTAATTTCATTCATTGTGTAAACTTGATATTTTACCCTGACATTTGAACAGTAGCAAAGGTTTTTATGTCAAAAAGAGAATTAGATTAAAACCTTTGGAGACCATTAAACATACCAGTTTACAAGTTGATAATTTCATTCTGTGTCACATACAGTGTTTATCAGCATATCTCTGTCGAAAAAGAGAATTAGATTAAAACCTTTGGAGACCATTAAACATACCAGTTTACAAGTTGATAATTTCATTCTGTGTCACATACAGTGTTTATCAGCATATCTTCAAATGTAGATCAAATAAGTAAAAAAAGATCTGACAGAGCCTCTGACAGGCTGATAAAAAAATAAAAAAAAAGATTCAAATTCATCTCATAGAATACTACCCCTACCTCTCTACCTCAAACAACCATTACAATTAAGATGGCATGGGTCCTTTCTTTTATGATGTTTTACTTTATTTAAGAAGCATATTATATATATATTTGCCAGTTGTGAAAGTTTTGGAGTAAATGTCATATTTCTTAATGGCATTTCATTCATCCATTCGTTCATTCATGCAGTACTACCATGTTCAGTTACAGTATTGGTCCACAAGGTGGCAATACATTCAAATTAGCTGAAGTGAAAGGGCGTATTCAGTTACTCCAGATACTTTCCACCACTATATTAAAATGCTGTATTTAAAATAATACATTTTTCTCTATATTTTTTCCCCCTTCAAACAAAAAGAGAGAAAATGTTCTATCAGGTGTCTTCAGAGAGGATCTTGGTTTAGACAATGATCTACAGACATTCAAGAAAGGATAAAAACTATACCACACAGTTGTTTTAAAAAACAGAAACATTTTAAATATAAAAATAATTAAAAATAATTGCAGAAAAGAATAAAACCAGCGTCATTTAAACATTAAAAATCTAATTTACATGATCTTTTTAACAGGCATGTTGAACAATAGCAACAAGTTTAACAGTAAAATGACACAGTTAAAAATTCTTTGACCAATTCGATTTTATTTTTCTATCTTACAAAAAGTCTTGTTTATGTGTCATTTGTGGACAAATAAATAATAGATTTAAACTTTCAGACAGTATGAGTTAATGCTGACATTTCCTATTCTTTGTTTTCTGGTGGTTGTTTTTAACTTTGTAAGCTAATCTGTATTAACTCTCACACTCCACATACATCATTTATCATTATTTTCATTATATTATTATCAGCAGCAAAGAGTCACATTGCAAAGGCATTATAAATAAAGAAAAATTATATAAAGAAGCACAAACATGCATAAGCTGCCCTGTAACACACACACTTTAATTAAAATGATTGTGAGATACATATTGAATAAAAAAGGACATATGGCTTTCTTTTATATTTTTGTATGGTAAGACTCAGACCAATAGGGTTTAAAATTCAAACATACAATGTTATTTTTACATTATATAATTGTCAAGTTGTTCTGGATTATCAGTCTCATTACTCTTAACCCAAATCTCATTTAATTCAACTCCAATTTACAAATGTCAGGACACGTGTGTAAACCAGAACGGCTCACCACTCAAACACAAGACCATTCAGTGGCAGGAGAGAATTGAATTTGTCCAGTGATGGATAGAAATCTGATTGATTTCATTTCACTGTTGATTTATGCTTAGAGGAAGGGAGGTTTTGGAGCTAAATGCTACAAGGCTTTTACAATTTAAATATAAATTGGAAAAAACTTCAATATGAAAGTGAAGTGACAGGTGCGCTCTGGACTTTTGACTGTGTCACTGTAAAAAGCAGTTTTTTCATGATCTAGATGATAATGTTACCAGTATCTATTCAAAATAACATAGAAACAACAGTTTTTATGGTAACTCATTACACTTCATATATTAACTTTTATATTATTATTATTTAATGTCAAAGACAAAAGCACTACAGTAAAAATGCAAATACATGGGATTAGTCTAATACATCATTATCTTACACATAAAAAATCAGAAAAGGCTCCAAATACATTTTTAGTACTGCTGATTACCAGGTCTTTAAAATTTGAAATATAAAATGTTTTTTCTTCAACATATTCTCATTGCCAGTAATTGTTAATGCTACAGTTCAGTAAATCTTACATGCAAATTGACTTCTTGGTTTGCTGCCTCAGTCCAAATCCACTGAGCTGTTAATCATTTTGACAAGTATGTAAGCACCCTGTTTAATGATGCCTGTTTTACATTTGCTTTGCCCTGTTAGTCATTTAATTTTTCAAGATGTTTAATATTGCTGTAATAATAATTACAAGACACCTTTTTATTGGAACTGTAATTCGACTATGGTTTTAAATCTTTCAATAAATATCTCAATAGATGCCATATACTCCAAAGAGGAAGCACAGAGATTAGAAAAGGTTATTATTTGTAGGCCCTCACAGAGTGATATGGCAGTCAGTTCCCCCTTCAAGCTGGTAGATTGTTGGAATAAATATTATTAATGAAAGAAACTTAAGGGCTACAGCCCATCAAGAAAACCACCAACAATCTGGACTTTTTATGCAATGCTATCCTTGACAGTGTACTCAAGTGGCCTGATAATCAGACTGAAATATGATTTAGTTTGAATAAATTTGAGATGTGGGTGTAATTCAGAAGGTCTGCAATTTAGGGGTTAGAAGTTGTGTTGAGCTTCTGTGGCAATGTGACATCTGTAAATGCCATTTTTTCATCAAAATTATGAAAATGATATTTTTTTAAGGCAAGAACAACACCGTATTATTAATTTGACCATCTTTGTATGATTAACCTGCACACACAATAAATTGCTGGGCCCCTTTTAACCTGTTGTATATCCTCTTCTCTTCATATGTGCTTTTATTGTGCTATTCACGTAACGATAATATTCATTACAGAACATTACAGTCGATTATATTTCCACAAACTGGATGCCAAAGAGTAATGTAATTGCCCTACTAATGAGATGTCATGTAAATTTAATTAGTAGCCTGCAGTGTCAAAAACCACACACACCTGGGACATTTGTTTATTACTTGCGATTATGCAAGTGTTTTGTGACATAGTTAAATGATAAATATCGTCATTAAAGATCAAATGTTTTTTGTAAATATATGTTGCTTTTGTGCAAATACCTTCACATAGGCAACTCGATTACATTTAGGAAGAGTTTTCTTTGCATTTGGTTGTTTTTATTACTTATTTTGTAACTATTATGGAGAAATTCTATATCTATCTCGTTTTATTTTGAAAGATGTAACAGGAAGTTTAATTTTTAGATAGTCAACTCCATCCACCTGGCTAGACTGACACGCCGTTAACACGCGACCTGGGTGTTGTTTAGCTATCTTCGCTCGCTTCGCTATCATAACATTAGATCTGTGACAGCGTTTATACTATGTCAGACAAAACAGAGGTTAATCTAACTGGAGTGAAACAAAGTAATGGCGTGTGGCTTGTTAAGGTTTGTCCAACTGCAGATTGTTTAATTATCAAATTACTCGAGATTGAAAAGGGTTAATTAGAAGATTTCTAATGTTGACTTGGTAGTCGGCTAGGGCCTGGTAAAACATCACCCAACGTCTTTTATTTCAGGTGTCATCTCGCAAATATAAAAAATAAAATCTATTTAATTTCAGTTCAATGAAAACTGTTAAAAATGGTTATCATCCACCCTATGATTGGTACTGAAAAAGCAATGTATTGTATCTAACGTTATTTAGCTGAACTTATTTAAGCTAGAGTTAACATAAAGTTAGTATTGCTAACTTTAGCTTACCAGTGTTATTCAAATAGGCCAGCTCGCGGATTGTATCCATGTCGAAATTAATCATAATTCGCCGTCAGAGTTCCTGTTGAGTAGCATGTTAAATTAACATAATTATTATGTGAGTAATTTATTAATAATATTATACATGTGACCTCGTGCCATTCATTTCTCAAAAGGTTCCCAAGTACTTATCTCAGCAATGGGACAAGGCCACGGAAAAGGGAGAAGTTGGAAAGATTACCATCGGAAAGTATGTTGTGAAAATGTTAATTTTGGAGCTTTCATTACATTTTTTGTTGATGTGATTCATTTCTGTTCTGGTATTATCAGTATCAGTGATGTTCACTTTGTTCTTGCTTCTCCTCCACCTGAAAGGAAGCAAGGCAAAACAGAGGTGAGACAACTTCATGTAACATTACCGAACAGCTACATTAAACTTTTATAACTTTTGTCTTTCATTTTGCCCATTCATGTGACATACTTTGTTTATTTGTAGCAATGAATTTTTTTCACAGTTTATTTGCCTCATCTTTAATTTCTTCTGTTAACCTTTTTACTCTTGTTATCCTGTCACTATTCGCTGCTATGTTGACCTAACCTCCTCTCAAATATCAATAATATTTAATGATATAATATGTGACCTTAACTGATGAATCAAAGAGGTGTTTGTTGACATGATTAGTCAGCAAGACCTGACTCAGATGTGTTTTTCAGGTACGTTTCAGCCTTAATGAGGAGCTGACTGGCCTGGGCGATGTGGGAGAGAAGGATGCATCACTGCAGGTCCCAAGAGATCACCCATTCACAATGCAAACAGTGGGTGGACAGACCATGGCTGCCTTCAGCCAGAGCGACACAGGTCAGTCCAACTAGGGTTGAGATGGTGGGTAGATGGTGTGTTGAGGGTTCAAACTGAAATAGATATGACAGTGTATGTTATTCCTATGACAGTCAATACAGCAGTGTGCTTCGTGAGGTTAACAGAAATGTATGTTCTTGATTTATGCACACAAAAGCTTTCTGCTGGGCCTTTGAGAAGTTTGTTCAGCTGACAGAAACCCAACACTCAAATTTGCTCAGGATAATGAAACATGACATTAGCTGCATTTAGTTCTTGTAGTTTCTCAGGAATGCTTGCTTTGTTGAGGGATTCTAAATCTTTGCACTAAAACATAAATGAGTGGCCTCTGATTTATGGAGGAAGATGATGCCAGGCATGATGTGTCATACATGTACGTAAGCCAGAGGGATTTGAATCAGACCCAGAGCCTAAGATAACTCTACCTGTTATGTGTTTATCAGCGTGTCAACTTAAAATGACAATTAATTATAGTCAGTTTGCACATCTTTATATATCAGACCAGTAAAGTTAATTATAATGTAGATTTAATTATTCTTTGAAGACAATAGAAAGAGCCACAGCATACAATTATAAATAATTTTGAATTTTTATTAACATGAAATTAATTAAGAAATCCGTGTAATTTTGTGAAAATATTAATTTAGTTAGACTGTAAAGAAAAATAGCAGGATGCAGTTAATTCAGTATAATGTCAGACTCAATCTTGTACCTCCCGTGGTGCCTGTGCTCACTAACAGTGAAATGACTGCTCATTGTATTTTTCAAGCACTCATAAGGGTGCCTGCAATTGTGTGTTGTTGGCATACAAACAAAAGCATTTTTTGAGCATTCTCCAAATATGGCCAAAGTAGTTTGACATGGTTGTCCTAATTAAATGCTATCCAAAGTCAAAGATGTGAAACAAAACAAAAGCGGTGTTAAGTTTTCTAATGCAGCTCTTAGTGAAAAATGGCTCTTCAAGACAGTGACTTGACTTATAGAGCTTATAAAGAGCAGCAAAACCATTGAGGCATGAATTCCTTTAACCTTTATGCAAAAATATACTGTTACAGGAGGAGCTGCAGTATTAGCTGCAGCACCCAGAGAAGGTCATTAAAGTGAAAATGCGTCAACAACATAAATGACAAAAACTATTTGTACAAAAGAATACAGTACTATATTATCTTATTAACAGATCACATGAGAGGAGCTATGATTTCTTTTTGACGCAATTGTGGTTGGCGGTGTGTTCTGTTGTTTGCTTGTGGTGCATGTGGATGGCAATGACAGTAGATTCGTTTGTACGGGATAATGAGCTATCCTCTTTCCCCAGGTGTTTTGTTGCAAGTATCAGTTCGGCTGCTGTGGCTGAAAGGAATGGGTTCTGGAGCCAACCTTATGCCTTTAGAGGGCTACAGATTCGGATTGCTTTAAACTCATTTATTTCCTTGTCAGTGTTGAGTTGAGGCATTTTGTTTAATTATTTCAAACAATCTTGGAATATTAGAGCTGTGAAGAATTACATTCTTTGTAATTCATTGATCTAAATTAATTGCATCATGGGTAGACTTACTTGGTGTGCATTACCCTATTTCTTGTTGGTTATTTCTTATTTCCCCGTTTTAAATGTACTATATTTGCCACCATATTTTAGTGTTTATTCATAAACCACTTTAAAGCTCCTGTGAGGAACTTTCGCGTTGTGTTGATTTTGGCGCCCCCTGTGGACAAAGCTCTTATCTCCTTGCTGATTTTGTCCTGTACACGCTTAAGTGGTGGTTTTTAACAAATAGTTTCATCCTGCTTTCTTTAACAGTCATATGTATCACTCACTTTAAATTTTTGCCCTGGAAAATGTGAACAAAGGCAGCGTGCAGTTAATTGCTTCGTCTGACAGCTACCCCCCGCCAGTGGTTTCATGCATTAAAAATAACTATATAGAAATAATCAATTTTGTCACTGATGGTCTGGTTTGCTTTTGTAGGTCATATAGAGTAATCAGAATTAATTTTAGTCTGTTTCATAACCAGTGAAAAACTCGCTTTAAGCTACTCGCCTTCCGTCTGTCTATTCACTTCCCAACACACGCATTTGACCCTTTTACACAGCCTGTTTAAAGCAGGACTACTAAGCTTTTATTTCGCCTAGTTGTTTTGTATAAAAGGTATAGAGGCCGAATGGGGGGCAAAGTCGGTCTGTCGTTCTGTCAGCAGAAGAGGTAGTAAAAGAGGCGAATTGACGTCTTCGTAAATGGGGGAGTCAGCAGGACTGAACAGCTCTGTCAGTGTGTTTGGGACGCTGGTGCTGAATGTTTACAAGTCAAGGCTAATTTGCTCCTGCAATGTCAGTATACTGTGTTAAATTGCACACTTCGACAGCAATATGGCGGCGTTGTTTGGTTCAGTTGAAAAAAGGAGAGCTTACTTACGGACCTGTTGCAGAATCTCTGTTTATAAAGGCTATCTACACTGCTCTCTTACTGCACATGGGGGCTTGCCCTTTCCACCCTTTTCACGTTGCCTTTGCCTGTTTTTGTCTGCGCTGTTGACTTTCTTCATTAGCAGAGTATTTTATATGGTTGCTGAAAAAAATACATTTTAAATATGTTTTATGTTATGTTTTAAGTCACATATTTGTTAATAATTAATTTTAGCTGAAACAAGTTAGTACAACAACCTTGTGGCATTTGAGGGCGGAGAATTCAAATCCTAGCCTGGCTGGAGAGAGAGAGAGAGAGAGACTCTCACCCCCAGCATAACAGATACGTTTTTTTATCATTGGGGGCAGCTGGCTCAGTGGTAGAGTTGGTCGTTTTTGAATTGGAAGGTTGGGGGTTCAATCCCTGACTGCTACAGTCTCATGCCGTAGTGTCCACGGGCAAGACACTGAACCCCAAATTGCTCCCGGGGGCATAGCCATTGGGTATGAATGGGCATAGATATGATTGGAGATTGGCACTTAGGCCCTTGCCATCAGTGTGTGAGTGTGTGTGTGTGTGTGTGTGTGTGAGAATGTGACATTTTGCAGCTTTGAGTGGTCACAATACTACAAAACCGACTTGCTGAACAGATTAACTTGCTAGATGGTTATTTCTTACTTCCACACTTTAATTGCACTCTCTTCTTCACCTTATTAAGTTTTAATTCACAATCTACTTCAATCTGATCTCTTTGCTTTGCTTCAGTCTGTCAACCTGTCTTCATCAGCAGTTTGTTTATTAACTTACGAAAGTTAAATATTTTCTCTTGCAATTCAGTTCTCACAGCACGTGAGCTGCATGTACATGAGGGACGTTCTTAATGTTGTACTGATTGGAACGATCGATCAGTTGTTACCAAATGACATCTGCATCTTTTTGTAAGCTTTATAAACGGCAACAATAAATGCATTTACAATAGGAACATATGGAGATACACAATAGGATTGTTTACATTGCATAACAGAACTGCATATGTGTGTGTGTGTGTGTGTGTGTGTGTGTGGACAGAGAACGTTTGATATCGGACCCTCTTGCCGTTAGAACACTGTGTGAGGAGTAAACAGGTCCCGCTGTCGTTTGTTGTTTATTTGGTTGCCACGACTTCTCGAGTGATTGATCTCCTGTCACTGTTTCAGGGCTCTTCCTCAATGAGGAGAGCGCGTGAACAACCATTCATTTGGAGCGGATTCGTTTAATTGCAACTTCGGGATACGTTATAGAAATCTGGCCGCCACTGCATCATGCATGTAGCGGAACCGCTGTACGATATACATTTATTATCAATATGATATACTGTATTGACCTTGTAGGGAAATCTGTCTTGGACTCGAATTGTGCATATTTGTATTTGTTTCTTGACCAAATCATTGTCTCAATCGCTTTGTTCCAGCTAGGATTTGAGCATCATCCCAGATTTTCTGTCTGTTTCACAATTTTTTTGTTCGTATCTGCCAAAACACAGCAATTTAAACTTGAACATTTTCTCTCTGCGAGATAGCTTAGCCTTATTTTTACTATAGGTTTCATGCAGCCAAGAGGTAAGCTCAATGAATCATTATTATTTAGTGACTTTCAGTCGAGTAGTATCATATTATCATATCAAAAGAAAGGGAGTTTAGAGATATAGATACCCGGATTGGTCAAATTAGCAAAAAAGTTGCAGTGATTGGACAAATTGCAAGGTTACAATGTTATAATGCAAGGTCACTGTGAATGCACGAGGATTGGTAGAATAAGCATTATTTAGTGGTTGGGACTTCGCAACTTTCTGAAGGGACTGTTTTATGTGGGGTTCAGTCTGGGAATGTAGCCATTTTAATGCCAGCCATTAGTGCTGTCATTGATTTTAAGAAATACAAACAACCCACAGTACTCCGATTCATCAGCTTTTGGACAGATTGAAAAACCATTCTGTAGTGTATTTTTAAAAGTATTTGTAGGGACAAGAGGTATGGAGATATAAGAGTTGACCCTCTCCAAGTCTTCGGGGTACCAGGATTCTGTCAACAATCCTGCTGACGATGTCACAAGAGGTAACACCCTCTCTGACTTTTCCTGGCTCCGTGGACAAATGGGCCTTTCTTCCTGAGGCGATCCCTGACAGGTGGCCTTGGAGGCCTAAGATCTCAGTCCATTAGGACCCGACTGAACTAAGAGGTCTCACCTTCTGTTTCCGGAGGATCTTGTCAAGACCACCTTTTAAGAATTTTAACGTCCAACAACCTTTCTTCTGCACCAACAAACAGAGAAGCCGCAATCATTATGACAAGATGGTGTCAGGTCAATTGCGTTCAGGATGAGCTGTTAAACAAGCAAGAAAGCCTTTTCCCCAAAGGAGCAAGCTCAAGGCTCTTGCCCCTTAGCTGCATGAACAAACTGGGTCCAGAAAGAGTTGTTGGAAGGCTCTGAAACCTTTAAGAAGGACATGTAAAGATGCCAATCCAATAGTCCTAGATCCATTATTAAGTTACAAGATTGATCACCAAAGATTTTGCTAAGTCCCTCCTGGATCTGGACTCTGAACGTTTTGAGTATATAAGGACAGTGAAAAAAGCCCTACATGATGTTGGTGGGAGTCAACAGGTTCCACAGGATCCAAGGTGGCTCCTACTTACTGGAATTAGTTTTTGCCCCAGAGTCCATGGACTCTTTTTCCCGGTGACAATCTGACTACATAACTATAATGCTACAACTATCAGAAGACTGTATAGAATCTAGAGATGGATAATGTCATCCTCAAACCAATCCTCCAGCAGACAGAGCCAGTATGAATGCTTGATCTAGCCACAAGGCAAGTGAACTAGACTCACCATTTATACCAATAGCACTGTTCTCCTACTTTCTCCTGACCGCCTCATGCAATCTTTGCCATGAGCTGAGAAGACTAATGTGAATGTTATTAAAAAAGCTTAAAAATTAATATTCGCAAAATAATCTTACTTTTTTGGCTGTTCGTTAGATTAAATAAGTACTGCAGCATCATCACACGATGTTTAAAATGCTGTGTGTGTGTGTCTGTGTGTGTGTGTGTGTGTGTGTGTGTGTGTGTGTGTGTGTGTGTGTGTGTGTGTAACCTTACAATTTACTTTAAGTGTCACTTGGATGATGCTTTTGCTTTAACAGATCAGATAGATTATGTTTTTATGCTTGGTCCTGACTTTATGCCAGGACTATTTTTATACTGCATGTATTGCACTGTCCCTGCTTAAAAAACAGCATTGACCAAAATGTAAATGATTTAAGTCTTTGCGCCGCTAGACTGGCATAGCCTTCATACCTTTGCTAGCATGGCTGTGAAGTTGGCATTGAACTGATTTTAAGTGGTATTAAAAGATCTTAATAGGTCTTTGATAATTCTTGTGTTACCTTGAAAATGTCATACAGACAACTGATATAAAGCCTAGCGTCAATAATATAAATGGGTTGGACAAAAACATATCGACCTGTCAGTACAATGCTGTAAAATTCATCAGTATCACAGACTGCAGCCTCTGTATTACCATACATCTGAAGCCCTCTATAAAATAGATTCAACAAAAATAGAACAATATAACTTTGACCAAGAAAGAGTTTTTATTTGGGGTAGTTCGTAGCTCTGTCTGTAGGGCCTTGACTTTGGAACATGTGGGTGGCCGGTTCAAGTTCTGTGGGGCTGGTAGCTGGAGAGGTACCAGTTCCTTTCCTGGGCTCCGTTGAGGTGTCCGAATCTCCCACTGCTTGGGGCGCATGTCCATGTGCAGCCCCCTCACTCTGACATCTCTCTATTAGTGCATGTCCATGGAGTCCTGTTTGTGCATGTGTGTATTTCGGGCCTATGTGTGTGTAGCATGTTTGTACCAACAGATTGAAAAGATTGAATTTCCCCTCGGGGTTTAATAAAGTATCTCATTTTCTTCTTCTTAGCTTGGTGTTCCTTATAAACTGGCAACTAACAGCTACATCTCTGTCATTGTCTGGTAAACTGGGCTTATAAATGTAATAAGATTAAAATAAAGCTTTCTCTTCACCGGGGTTCATCCTACAGCCACAAGGTTTATTCTATCAACGCCCTTGTGCACTCTAGCTTCACCCACACTTGCATGTGCATTAATACCTCCTACATATGATAATGGATTATTCTGTTTCTCTTTTTTATTTTTTTTGTTGCTCTCAGTCTTTTATCACCATCAAAAATAGAAGCACTTATAAAATTCTCTGCACTGAAATTTCCAGCTCAAATGACATATATAAAGTAAAAAAAAACATTCTAAACCCAGTAGAACTAAAAAGTGTTCAAGAGGATCATCTGTATGATTCTTGGGTTAGAGAATGTGGAAACATGGCATTCAAGAGACAGAAGAATCTCTTTTTAGTAAAGAGGTCAGTGGTTCAGATGGCTTGCTCGACTGAAAGTGCACTGGAAACAAAAAATAGGATAATGTCCTTTGAGATGTGGTGGTGTGTAGTTTCTACTTACCTGACCAACGCGGAGCTCCACCCCCACTCGCCCACAGGAAGGTGTATTGTATGACATCGGTCTCCCACTCATCTTCCCACAGTCTTGCTCTCTTTAAAAAAACCCACACACACACACACACACACACACACACACACACACACACACACACACACACACAGCAGCAGAAGCTTTCAAACCTCACTGTATCTGCAGGTACACACTTAGTGATATGATCAGCACTTGCACTCTCACACTCACAATTTTTGCCTCACACCTACTCAGATTACACTAATACTTGACACTTCGGACACAGCAGGTCTTTAGATAAATGGTTTAATTTTCATGTGAGGATTCATATTATTAATTAATATTATATTTCTACACTGCCTGCCCCCCAAAAAAAGACACCACTTGTATTTAACTAAGCAAATAGGTAAGAGCCTTCCATTGGAAAATTACAATTGAATATGTTTCAGCTGGCAACAAGTTCTTTAACCCTAACTGATGCAGTGAGTAGCTTCTCATTTCTTAAACAACCATGTCGGAAGACCTGTGGTCGTTGAAAAGATGTGACTGTCAGGATTCGTCAGGCTCAAATTGTGAAAGAGTGGTTCAGGGAGCATGAGACATCATTTTCACACATGGATTGGCCAATGGCCACCACAGAGTCCAGACCTTAACCCCATTGAGCATCTTTGAAATGTGTTAGAGAAGACTTAATGCAGTGGCCCGATAAATGTTGTGAAATTGCATAAGCTTCATAAGCATCAAAACAATGCCACGGCGAATGCGTGCCGTAATCAAAGATAAAGCATTTTAAATGCTTTTTTTTCTCCTGAACACCAGAAATAGGCGAGGCAAGCTCTTCCCTTTGTTCAGAAATATGAAAGCCAGCCAGCCAGCCAAGCACTATCTAGTTCTTATGATCTAAACATTGCAGAGTCTGTATAATACATTCTTCCACCGCTTTTAGTGTTCAATGAGCCAACAATAGCAAGAGGTTGCTAATGGTGACCGTCAGTGATTGATATATACATAAATGGTATCTGACATGGCTTTTGTACTGTAAGGCTGCTAGCTAAATGTTCCTCCATTATTTCCCCCCTCGTTGTTCTGCTTTGTTCCAGCAAGGACCAGGTATTGATTAAGAGGTTGCTAAGCAACAGGCTTAGTTGCCACAGAGGCATGCAGGGGAGAACAGAAAGCCAGATGTAATGTACTGCTCTGTTACAGTAAGACTTTTCTTTAGTTTCCTATGTGAAGCTTTACACAAAACTTTGCAAAGCTTTTGTCCTTGAAATTACTTTTTATACCTTATTTGACATTTTGGTTGAAACTTATTTCTTTGTTGCTGCAGTATTTTGGTCTATAAAGCAAATTATGGGTATAGACATTTGTATTTGGGCTTTTTCAATTGATTTTTCCCTGTAAGCTGGAGCTTCGTCTTTCTAGAGTGAGAGTGACTTCAGAGTTAGTTTAAGCCACGAATTGTGTTTTTTTTAAAGCTACGAACAGCATAATGTTTTTCACTTATATCTTTCTGTGGAAAAAGTGACTGATAAATCTAATCTGACTCTCTTTTATACAAATATCAGATTCTTTCATTAAAATGTTAAATTTACAAGGCTGTGTACAGGGCAATTTAAGTAAAGAAGTAAAATTTGTTTCTTGATGTCAGAAGTTAAGAATTTTTTTATTAATTAGTTGTGACTAAAAAGGCGACAGTCAAAGTTAACGTTTCAAAATACATCCTTAAGTGCTATTTATATTGTATATTTACTGTCCATAGAAGTATTAAAAAAATTCACCATATCTGCCTCATCAGGACATTCTAATTTGATCCAATTTGACTGACAGGCAACACAAGCAAACAACCCTCAAATGACATCAGGAGCCGAATGCACCAGGTGGGCATATGCCTGGTCGTAACCTTACGTCCGACTTTACGAGGTTACGACACACTTTAAATTACGCCCTGTGCACCAGTTAGACCTAGGCCTAAGTTTGTGTTGCACCCATCTTTTACGCCTAGGATGGAGCAGGCGTAAGTTTAGAAAGTCAGACTTAAATCTACAGTAAATCAAATGGTTGAAGTAACAGTCACTAAACCTAAAAGAAAAACACAGTGACAGCACATCTTGTTGTTTTACAGGATAACTAAAATGGCCTTAAAAGAGAGAGAGTCATCCGCGATCAGACAGTAAGTTGATCGAAAGGTTTCGTTTTTGTTCCTGTTTGAATTGATTGAAGAGCTCTCCCCTCAGCTGCAGCATGTGTCAGACAGAAACGCAGCGCTGTCCCTGCCCTGCAGGTGCGGATTGAGCTCAGATTTTGTGCCAGTAGGCCCTTTGAAAACACAGAGGGAGACATAATAAATATACATTGGACAACTGCATGCTTGATTATTTATGTTTCCTCATTTCACTATCTGTAAAATTAATTTTTCTTTACTTTTGTTTTGTTATCCATGTCTTCTGTCGATCATTTGAAGAGAGAAGTTAGCGAGTGGAGACGTACGTTGCTTGGTAACAGTCAACGCTTTTCCAATGTTCACATGGACGCGCATCATAAGACCGGGCACAGTTACGACCGGTGTCAGTTAGGCTTGGTGCACTCGGTGTAAATTCCAATTAAGAAGTCGGTCGGAGCTAAGTCGGACATAAGAGATAAGACCTATTTTTTACGCCCAGCTTGTGCACTCGGCTCATGCTTGAGGTGAATCCTGCCTAAGGTGAAGATAGTTTCTGTAATTGCTTTGCTACTGCATTACCTGTGATCAAACACTGGCCTCTCAATTGGTCAAAATCAAAGATGGCAGCTTTGATTCAGAGGTCTGGAATTATGTTGAATGTAAGAAATAGAAATTCCTGTTTGCCTGGCTGTTTGAAAAGGTGCATAGTGTACTGCTGTTGTTCTACAGTGTTATTCGAATTCCCTGTTGAAGTAGCATCATGCAAAACCATTGGAACTGTGCAGGCTGTTGAATCCTGGGCAGACTGTTGTAGGTGTTCTATTGAAGGAGTAAGGCTGGCTTAGCTTTGTATGTTCATTCCAAAAGTGTGGCAAATGAATCACTGAGGGTTTAAAGAGGAATTTCTCTTCACTGGATACCTCTTGTAAAGCATGGCTTTGTAGTCAGGGGACACGAACAACACATGCTTTCAGGAATATAGTTGACTTTTTTCACATGGACTCAACTGGCCCACTCTATGAATTGTTGGCATTCAACTCTTGCTTTCAGCAGTTCCTCTAATTGAATGTAGTTGTGCAGTACTAGCTGTAAGGTTGGGTGGTTTTCATGGCTGATATCATTTGCAGTCTTGGTATTTTGAAAGGAGAGTTGAAAAAGTTTCTCCCTACCTGCTTCAAAGTTCCTGCTTTTTGAAAGCTCAGGCCTCTTGGGCATACTCACTGTCAGTGCTGGTGAAAGCTGTCATCTCTCCTGTAGCACTGCTCTCTGCTCTCTCACAGCACCACAAGAAGATATGCGAAAAAAATACCTCAGTTGAAATATAAGAGTGATAAGTGTTGTTTGAAATTAATTTCTAGCCACAGTGACATTTGTTGTCACTTGAGCTCCCTGCTCTTTTCAACAACTCCTCTTCTCATCTTTATACTGTTCAACACATTCACACTGGCAGCAACACATTTAGAGTGTAAGAATATATTGTTTCTAATCAAGCATACATTTAAATGGCTCTGTTATCCTTTGTGCAGATCATTGTCTGCATGGTCAAACACAAATTAACTGCTTATGAATTAACATTTTGACTATAAAGCGTCTTTTTTGATTGCTCACAAGTTTAGAAGAAAGGTCAGAGTTCAGCTTCGTCCTCATACACCCTGTTACCCTGTTGGAATTCCAACTATAAAGAGGTGTTGGTTCAAGGTACGGGTCATTCTGGATGCTTTAGTTTGTGGTACTATTGAACTGTATATGTATCATACTGACAGTTGGTGTGTCCATTATTTAGTCTACACTGAATCATTTATTGCAGGACTGTTTTAGACTGCATAGGTTTTAAGTAGGGGTACCCAATAGACTGAGAATTTGAGTATTTGCTGTGAGTATCTGATTATTTGTTTATTCTATATATTGATCATATTAATTGTAAACTACTAATAGGAGAAGAATGACTATGGTAAACATTAAGAATTACATCTCTGCTGCCACTTGAAGATCTGTTACTTTCAGACTCTACTGGTATATTTAAGTGTTAAGTAGGATTGCACAGCCATACACAATATCAAAAGTGTAGTATGACAGTTGCCATATCAAATCCCCAAACAAATATGATATCATTATAATTAAAATGGTGTTTTTATTGTAAAATAAACCGATAACCGACCCCAGCTAATGGTCATGAATCATTAACCTATAAGAATGAAATATAATTTTTAGAAAAACAGCTGAAGACCGATAACAAGCTCTTCATCATGCCCGCTCATTCTGATGCGCGCCCTCTCAAATACAGAAACACACACATGCTCACACACAAGCAACTAAAAAGGTAAATGTATTAGAATCCTTAAACATAACTACCTTTGCCACTGACAGATGTGCCCACAGATATTAAGACACTGTCCAGTGTCCATTACATACACACTGGAGAATACAGCCGTGTGATCCAACAGCAACAATAAGTAAATAAACATTTACAGCCGACCTTTCTTCGATGATAAGCACACAGAACTTAAATAAACATAAGATCCTTTCCGATGCTGATGGCGTGTCTGGACCTGATGTGCCTCGTGTAAATGTTAATATTCGATTCTGCTAAAAAACAGTCATAAGTTACCAATATGCTATGGAAACTTAAATTAAAAGGCCAGGCCTTCACCAGTCCTTATTATGTAGGAGACAGTTTGTTTATTGGTTTTAGTGAAGAAATGGCAACAATAGGCTTGTTGACTGTGAGACCCACCATGGAGAATACCCCCTCAGACAGTACTGATGTCCCAGGAATGCAGAGATATGCAGGGTTTTTTTCTTTTCTTTTTTTTTAACAGTTTAACCAATAGTATTAATCAATCAACATTCTTATTTTATTATCAGTCAATAGTTAACTGGTTAGGTATTAACATTCCTACTCTGCGTTGATTCCATTGCGCAACTTGTGTAGATTGTCTGTCTGTCAGACAGTTAATTGTTGCTGCTCTCTGGTCATGAAGACATCTCCATACAAAAGAAAATCTGTCCTGTTTTAACAAATCACAAAAGTCTAAATATGTGGATACAAATTTTTGTTTGCACCCCACAGGTTCCTCAAAAATGCATCTTCCATCCGTTTTCCCTGTCCTCACAAGTATGGCAAGGGTCTGAATCACTGTAACTCAAGGCCTGCTTTTCTTCTCAGAGATGCATGTTTGTTATTGCCCAAGGTGAAAAAAAGCCACATTTGTTTAGCTAGAGAATCATCATCTGCATTCTCATTTCTGTTTTGCTTGTTGAAAGGAAGGTTTGTCCAACTCCTGCAGGATAGATACAAAGAGACACGTGATACCCAGAATGATGTTGGAGGGCTAAAACGTGATGCTCTGTCGCCAATAGAAACGATGTGCGTCTCTGTCAGTAGGTTGTTGAAAGACTGAAAAGGTTATAGTAAAGCACACAGTAGAATATGTGAGGGAAGGAACCTCTTTGAATAATGTTTTCTGTAAAGTTGAAGCTGAAAAGGGCTGAGGTGTTTGTCTGTCATGACCCTTCCCACTGTGTCTAAAGAGCCCATTAAGTTAATGGTAATGTCATGTCTCCTAACTGCGAATACATTAGACTGCACAAGTTCTCATTCCGTAAGGTCCTATTGACTTAACACAAGGCAGGCTTTACTTAAAGTAACTATGCACTGACTCTAGAGAAAGGTCGAATGCCTTCATTATACATTTTTCCTGGAAATTCATCTGTTTAACTTTACACTCTGATTTCATAAATCAACAGTGGTATTACTGCTCACATTTTAGCGATTCATCATAATGTTTCAGAGAGAGTTTAAGAGCTTGTTCTGTATTTCATTACCTCTGTATTTTAACTGAACAGCCTTTTACTTTATTAAACATCCAGAAGCTCAGCTGACCTTCACCAGTGGGTAGGTTTCAGTCGGCTTATCTTTGTAGGGAGCCATGCACACGGACGCATGAATAAAAAGTATCACATTATTGTAAGTTCAGAGCCAGCTGGATATTAGTTCTTTATTAAAAATGTAATAATAGCCAGTCAGTGTTGTCCATCAGTGTTGTGATAGGGTGGCCGTTCCTCCACACACAGGTCATACAATCCATATGTTTGTAGTTCTTTTGTGTGAGATGTCTGAGCAAAAAAATCTTTTTGTGTTGTGTGGGAGGATTTTACTCAACAGTAACAAAACTTGCCTTTCTCAGCCTTTCGCTCACCCACCATAAGTCTGGCCCTCAGCAGAGAGTTGCTTTTTTGCATTGTCCAAATCAGGGCAGCCTGAGTATATGGTGTTCAGATTCAACTTTGCATCGTAAAAAAAAAAAAACCTTGACAATCTGCATGTCAAGTGAAGTCTGAAAGGAAAAACTGGAAGGCTGTATCATTAATGCCGCTCTCTTTATGTCAGGCTCCATGCGGAGCGCAGGTGTGAGACTAACAGCAGCTTCCAGTAAGTCATAACTCAGGGTTGACAGACAGATGGAGGGAAAAAATGCAGCAGGTTTTGACAAATTTAAATTTGTCTGAAGAGTAATCATTTTGTGTCAAGAAACAAATGTGTTGATGAGTATACTGGAAAAAAAAACAACTCTCACCTGCTACCATAAATATTGTCTTATACAATATGCCAAGTGCAGCCTCATATTCTTATTTATCCACTTGATACTTAGCATGTACAGAGCAAGATTAATCTGTTCCGATGCTATGGGGTAAATGTTTGCTGTATATATTGACCTCCCACTCCATCCTACTCCTCTTTGCACTGTGTATGTACCCTGTGGCCAGTTAAGTGTAGTGCACACAGCAGACTTCATGGCAGCTTTGAAGGCAGGCTTAGCTTATTGGAGCTCCATTGTTGCCCAGAGACACGGATAAGAACCAGTGCTCCTACATGTCTGAAAAATACGTCATTGCCCCAGGTTCTCTGTGTGTCCGACATTTCCTTGTGACTTTGATTAGAAAAAAAGGTTTCTTATAAAGGAATTAGTCGGATCCACTTCCAAGCGGTTTCTGGTGTGGTTCCTTTGTGGTGTGAAAACAAACAGACCTACCACTGGACTTAAAATAGTAGATGTATAATTTTAGCATTTCATAAGCTAAGTAATAACTTATCCATTTCCTGGAAAAAAAAATTCTAACCAACCTGTATAATGGATTGTAATAAATGTAAATGATTTGGTAATTAGGTAACATGAATGTAAATCATCACCTGAGTGTTGGCTTTTTTCCTGACAGCCAAAAGCAGTCTTCTCTGTTTGTTTCCTTTTGCGTCCTTTGGTCCTACATGTTGGTCATGCCCTCAATTTCCCGAACGTCCCCCCTGGGGATCAATAAAGGATTCTTATCTTAATTTACAGTCTAATAAAACTAATAATGATTTTCATTTCAAGTTTTAATTTAAAATTAATTATTTAGTTTTAATTGATGTTGGAGTTTGCTGTTTTCCTACTTGTACAGACATTTGTATGTTAACCTACTTTGTTCAATTACTCCTGCCTGAGGTGTTATGGTATGTTGGTTAAGTCCATAGTCTTGGAATGCACTGAGCTGGAGGTAGTGAGGTACAGTAAAATGTTGAGATAAAAATAATTCAAATTGAACCATCCATCATTTTATACACATTTATCTACCTCAAAAAAATATAAAATAATTTGCAAATTAAAGTAGAATCCGTCTGAAAATGAGCTAATTACAATAAAAAACCACACAGAGTCAACTAATGATATGCCCTAGATGATATAATAAATATTATAAAACAAATTTAAATGAATCAAATAAAAGATACCGTTGACTCAGTGGTTTGGGGGCTTTTGGGATGTGTTGCCCACTTTGCCCAGTCCATAATCCATACCATAATCCATAACCTGGGTATGTGTGAATGTACGACCAAATGGCAGGACTAACAAAAGTCCAGAGTATCTGTAGTGTTGTCAGATCTTAAAAACACAAACACAGGAAAAATACAAATCATTGTTGACAGCATCACTCAGATGCACTGAATGTCACATGTACAAACACCTGTTTGTTGCCGCCCTTAATGTCACGTTGTGCAAAAGGATGTTGATGAGCAGTCTCACACGTGCAGTAGGAAAGTGGAAGGCAGGATGGTTCTGATGTCCTCCTCCATCTTCTGCCATGTCAGTTTCTGCTCTGTTGGAAATCATCCTCATGTATTTCTCATCAGCCCACTCTGTTGTCCTTGTTTCATTCTGTTGTTGTTGCATTTGTTGTAATGTGGTAATCTTTACTTTATAAATGATTATTTGACAGAAAATCATTCAATTGTTTGTCACTTTTAAGCATAAATGCAAAGAATTTTCAGCTTCTCAGAGGTGAGGATGTGCTTAATTTTTTTGTCTTGTGTGACAAAAAACTGAATGTTTTTTTTTTTTTTTTAAACAAGTAATATGAAGACACCACCTGAAGTTCTGTGATTGGCATTTCTGTCAATTAAATGAATATGTGCAGATTACCTTTTTCCTTTCTTGTCAATCATCCAAATCATGGATCATCATGGCTCAATCAAAAAAGATTAACCTATTTTACTTTTAATGGGAATTGGATTCAAGTTATTGTAAGAATATTCAATAATAAAGGGTCATTTTTTTGTGTTTTTATGTGGAAAGTGTCTTTTTCATGTAACTGGTATTTCAAAGGCTTTTATACCTGGTTCTTATTATTGTTTTTTTTTTAACACTATTTTAAAAAATAGTATCCTATTTTTAAAGCTTCAATCTTAACATATCTGAATACAATTTTCAATACTCGCCTTGTTGTTGTGCCCATCTCTGTCGTGTTTGTTGAGGCTGAATAATGGCTGCATCTGCCTCTTTTGTCTGAGAGAACTGAGAGAGGAAGTGGAAAGGGTCTGACCTTCGGTCCTACTCCTCTTCATCACCCTTTCTCTCATTCTCCTCCCCCTCCTCTTGTCATTACCTCTCATTCTTTAGCTGAAAGATAGAAATAAGGTATGTTGGCCATTTTCTGACTGAGCAGCACTGCACGACTAGGCATTGCAATAAGGAGAGGATTGTGTGTGTTGGAGAGACACAGAGAGCAGCTTGTGAGCGTATGATGTAGGAGTTGAGTTTGCCTGGCAACAGGTGGAAAGACTGTCTTGAGATGGTTGATTTGACGGTTGGCAGTATGATTTGAGCTTTTCTGCTGCAGTTCACACCTTTTCTCTGTCTCTGCCTGCACCTCCTGCATCCTTCATCATCCCATGCCTTTTGATGAGGCATGGATCACTTTGACCCCGCAACTCATAAAAAGTCAGTCATAAAAAATGCATAGAGCAATTAAAAAGGCCTCAGGATTGACGTTGTCATGAAAATAATGCATGGTGAACCACACAGGTTCACTAAATTCATCCTCCAATTGATGTGGTTCACATTTCATTTGTTGCACATGGTGTTACTTGTGCATTGTGTGTTTGTTGTCTGTGTTTGTGAGGAGTGGCCAGAGGATGATTACCACCTGATGTCAGAGGTTGATGTGGGCGAATGAGTAATGATGAGGGGGGTGGAGGCTGGACCAATGGCATGATGACATGCTTGCTGGAGCAGATTGTTTCAGTCACCATGGAAGGGGAGCTCAGTTAGAGGGTCAGTGGGAGAGTATGTTGACTCAAAGGTGGCTGAAAGTTGTTATGCTCAGTAACTCAGAGATGTTCCAGAGAATTCTGCACAGCAACTAATAGGGCTGCACGATTATGGCCAAAAGGATAATCACGATTATTTAAATAAATATTGAGATCACGATTATTAATCACGATTATTTATTAATTTTAGGGATCTTTTTTGTCAACATTTAGTGCTACATTCCGGCTCATGTACAAATTTAGCATCAAACTTAACAGGGTTCTCCACCTGATTTTGGTGCATCTTCTAGAGGCAAAATGCAATGCAAATTGCATTGGTAATTGCACTGTAAAACTGGTAAATTCAACTGTCTTTGGGAGTTGGGTGGATAGGGTGTCACGCTGACTTGATGCTGGACAAGGACGGGAAGTAGCAACGCCATTCCTCTCAGCCTTTATAGTAGAGATAGACCGATATAGTTTTTTCAGGGCAGATACTGATTATTAGTAGTCAAGGAGGCCGATAACCGATATTTGAAGCCAATATTCATTTGCAGTAAAAGTGAAAATATTGGTGTCAAAATTTTGAATAATACAAACTCCAACACTTAACTTTGTTGAAATGCCTTTAAGCATATGCATCAGAGCCAAAATAACCCAGTTTTAAATTGATCTCTTATTGGCCCTCGGATTAAAAAAAAAAAAAAAAAAGGCAGATGCCGATATGCGTCAAAATGCCGAATACCGGCGCCGATAATCATACTGTACTTTGGTGTTTTTTCATGGGGTTAAACAACTTAAGTTCTTGCTTAACATCACTTGCCTTAAACCGGAAATACCTCCAAAGAACTGATGACGAGCCGTTTCAGGGGACTGGTCTTTCAGTTTAACGAGTAACTTGCCCTCTTCCTGTTTTAGCATAACAACAAGCAGCGTTCAATACACGACTGAGTGTTCGTAGCCAACATGACAAGTTTGCACAAACAGCACTTTGAAGACGTAACAGATATATATATATAGAATATATTATATACTATATACACTCACTGGCCACTTTATTAGGTACACCTGTTCAACTGCTCATTAACGCAAATATCTGGTCAGCCAGTCACATGGCAGCAACTCAATGCGTAGACATGGGCAAGACAATCTGCTGAAGTTCAAACTGAGCTTCAGAATGGGGAAGAAAGGTGATTTAAGTGATTACGAACGTGGCATGGTTCTTGGTTGAGTATTTCAGAAACTGCTGTTCTCGTTGGATTTTCACGCACAACCATCTATAGGGTTTACAGAGAACGGCCCAAAAAAAGAAAATCTCCTGAATCCACAACATGTCAAACCTTGAAGCAGATGTGCTACAGCAGCAGAAGACCACATCGGGTGCCACTCCTGTCAGCTAAGAACAGGAAACTGAGGCTACAGTTCGCACGGGCTCACAAAAATTGGACAATAGAAGATTAGAAAAACGTTGCCTGGTCTGATGAGTCTTGATTTCTGCTGCGACATTCGAATGGTAGGGTCAGAATTTGGTGTAAACAACATGAAAGCATAGATCCATCCTGCCTTCTATCAACACTTCAGGCTGCTGGTGGTTTTTTGGCACACTTTGGGCCCCTTAGTACCAATTGAGCATCGTTTAAACGCCACAGCCTACCTGAGTATTGTTGCTGACCATGACCATCCCTTTATGATCACAGTGTACCCATCTTCTGATGGCTACTTCCAGCAGGATAATGCTCCATGTCACAAAGCTCAAATCATCTCAAACTGGTTTCTTGAACATGACAATGAGTTCACTGTACTCAGATGGCCTCCACAGTCACCAGATCTCAATCCAAACGAGCACCTTTGGGATGTAGTGGAACCGGAGATTCGCATCATGGATGTGCAGCTGACAAATCTGCAGCAACTGTCTGATGCTATCATGTCAGTATGGACCAAAATCTCTGAGGAATGTTTCCAGCACCTTGCTGAATCTATGCCAAGAATTAAGGCAGTTCTGAAGGCAACCTTTTGCCTTCACCTTGCTAGTACCCGGTTGGACCCGGTGTAGTATATAAGTATATTTTGAGCTCGTAATGAACAACAAAGAAGCATTCACGGGGACAGCTACATATTCTCTTCCAGTTTTCAATAGCTGCTGTAACTATGACAACCACAGACGCATACGGCTGAAAGTTCAAAGTTAACGCGGTCGCTCGTTGAACCGAAACACCGGTCTCTGTTGTTTACTCTTCCACTCTAAACTGCCTCTGCAAGGTAGGCGCTCATGACATGACATGCCAGCTCGCCCAAAAGTGAAGCCAAAACCTCTCGATCGCCCCCTTGGGGAGTGGCCATTAGTTTAGGGAGCTCTTGATTTGATATGCATCTCAGTTTTCTGTGGGCGAAGCACGCAATTTATATGTCAATATCGTTGTCAATCAATTATTTAATCGTGAGAAGCCAAAATCATGATCGGGATTAATATTCAATCAATTGTGCAGCACTAGTAACTAACTATGTAGAATTATCTGGAATGTTTCTTCCAGTTCAGGCTGGAGACAATTAAACTAGCAGGAACTCTGGAGGAGATGAATGCACTTAGAATTACATTTGAATTATTCAATTTAATCATTTTCACTCCCAGTTTCCACAAAATTATATTAGTTTCCCTGCTTCAGGGATAGGATATAACCAAGAGAGACATGTTTTGCATTTGCTTTGGCACCAAAATCAGTGTCAAAGTAGCTAAGTCATTACACACTAGTTTTTACCTTTTACTATCGTCAACCTATTCACTACAACTGACAAATCATATTTATGAGTTTGCACCACTCCAAAAGGCTGACAAGTCTTCAACTGAGTGCTCCCCTCCCCGCAGAATTTATTGTATTCAGTTTGATGTTTAAATGTGTACATATTTATATCTTCAGGCATGTATTTAATTTTATTTAAAAGGGTCACTCAACCAGCTTCACACATGTTTAGTTGACTCATTATGAGGGCACACACACATGCACACTTAGTATAGAATAGACCCCATGAGAGCTCAGACCAAAGATTTTTGAGACAACTCTTTTTACATTGCGGTGAAAGTTGGAGAGGTGTAAAGTGTTGAGCTAAAGTGCTGATGTCTTCATCTGCTACTCAGCATGTAAAGTAACCAGTGGCTGTAAAACTTAAGGAGTGTTTCAACAGCTAATCAGCTAGATGACCATACCGTTTTTATATGTTCTTGAAGTCAATTTCTGGAGTATCAGAAAATTCTGCCTTTTTTATTGACCTGTGCTTGGAAAAAAAATTATTACGTACTATTTGTGTTTCAAACTGGGGCATTGGTTTTTGAAAGGTGTTGGCTTTTTCTTTAAAATTAAATTAAATAAGTTATATTGTCAAATCACATCAGAGTTGTAGGAAAATACTTCAACCCACAGGCAGTCAACTTTTTTTTCATTGTTTTTCATTCAAAATAGTTAATTTAGGTTGCAATGAGTTATGGGCTTTCCTGGATCACATTAAACAAAGAGGCTAATTATGATCAAGAGAGTTGTAGAGAAGGTAATAATGTAATAATTCCAATAAGTCAACTCATATTTTAAAGAGAATGAGTTATCACAATTATTTACAAGCATAATATTACTGAAGTCAGAATATTCCATATTTATACTGCTTAGAAACAAAATATATTACTGCTATCATGGATGATGACGCACATCAGACTGGAATTAAGTATTTAGTTTTAATTAATATGGAAGTTTGCTGTTTTCCTACTTGTACAGACATTTGTATGTTAACCTACTTTGTTCAATTACTCCTGCCTGAGGTGTTATTCATGTTGGTTAAGTCCATTGTCTTGGAATGCACTGAGCTGGAGGTAGTTAGGTACAGTAAAATGTTGAGATGAAAATAATTCAAATTGAACCATCCATCATTTTATACACATTTGTCTACCTCAAAAAAAAAAAAAAAATTTGCAAATTAAAGTAGAATCCGTCCGAAAATTAGCTAATTAGAATAAAACCACACAGAGTCAACTAATGATATGCCCTAGATGATATAATAAATATTATAAAACTAATTTAAATGAATCAAATAAAAGATACCGTTGACTCAGTGGTTTGGGGGGTTTTGGGATGTGTTGCCCACTTTGCCCAGTCCATAATCCATACCATAATCCATAACCTGGGTATGTGTGAATGTACGACCAAATGGTAGGACTAACAAAAGTCCAGAGTATCTGTAGTGTTGTCAGATCTTAAAAACACAAACACAGGAAAAATACAAATCATCGTTAACAGCATCACTCAGATGCACTGAATGTCACATGTACAAACACCTGTTTGTTGCCGCCCTTAATGTCACGTTGTGCAAAAGGATGTTGATGAGCAGTCTCACACGTGCAGTAGGAAAGTGGAAGGCAGGGATAGGATATAACCAAGAGAGACATGTTTTTTTGCATTTGCTTTGGCACCAAAATTAGTGTCAAAGTAGCTAAGTCATTACACACTAGTTTTTACCTTTTTTGTGACGAACTATCGTCAACCTATTCAATACAACTGACAAATCATATTTATGAGTTTGCACCACTCCAACAGGCTGACAAGTCTTCAACTTTAATGCTTCTTAAGTTGACTCTGACTGCTCTCCTCCCCGCAGAATTTATTGTATTCAGTTTGATGTTTATATGTGTACATATTTATATCTTCAGGCATGTATTTAATTTTATTTAAAAGGGTCACTCAACCAGCTTCACACATGTTTAGTTGACTCATTATGAGGACACACGCACACTTATGTAGAATAGACCCCATGAGAGCTCGGACCAAAGATTTTTGAGACAACTCTTTTATGATTGCGGTGAAAGTTGGAGAGGTGTAAAGTGTTGAGCTAAAGTGCTGATGTCTTCATCTGCTACTCAGCATGTAAAGTAACCAGTGGCTGTAAAACTTAAGGAGTGTTTCAACAGCTAATCAGCTTGATGACCATACCGTTTTTATATTTTCTTGAAGTCAATTTCTGAAGTATCAGAAAATTCTGCCTTTTTTATTGACCTGTGCTTGGAAAAAAAATTATTACGTACTATTTGTGTTTCAAACTAGGGCATTGGTTTTTGAAAGGTGTTGGCTTTTTCTTTAAAATCAAATTCAATAAGTTATATTGTCAAATCACATCAGAGTTGTAGGAAAATACTTTTTTTTTTCATTGTTTTTCATTCAAAATAGTTAATTTAGGTTGCAATGAGTTATGGGCTTTCCTGGATCACATTAAACAAGGAGGCTAATTATGACCAAGAGAGTTGTAGAGAAGGTAATAATGTAATAATTCCAATAAGTCAACTCATATTTTGAAGAGAATGAGTTATCACAATTATTTACAAGCATAATAATACTGAAGTCAGAATAATCCATATTTATACTGCTTAGAAACAAAGTATATTACTGCTATCATGGATGATGACACACATCAGACTGGAATGCAGAGAGATAAAAAGAGGTCCCACTTGAGGGAAAAGTCAGGATTTATCTCACAGACTGGCCTAGTTTTTAAAATACCAAATATCTGTACTGGAACTGGGAGGGTTTGAGGGGACTCCCTAAAGGCTTCTACAGGTAGGGTTACTGAACTGCTCCTGCAGTGAGCTAGTTCAAATTACTGTCAGTCATTACTAGAAAAAACGTGCCTTACAACACAAATTTAAGCCAGATACAGGGATTTTAACATTATTCCTTTACAGATGAAAGTTTAAACCTGGCTGTAAAAACAGTTCTACTAGTAAGGTCTTTAAGTCGGTTGCACCTCTAATCATCCTCTGGATCACTGTTGGGTGTGTCGACTCTGTTGCACTTGGCCACAACAGCGACATGTCAGTGACTTGCCAGCAATGGCTTCATTTGGAAGGTCTGTATCTCTGTGATGGTGCAGCAATCAAAACTGAAGCTGCCCTGTATAGAGATGCGCTGTTACTGGTCATGTTGTCAATATCAAATGTATAGGTAGTTATTTGTCTCGTTTTTGTTTTTATGTGAGGCAAATGGCTGGCAATGTGTTTGATGCCAACCATCAAACTACATTTCTGTGAAGACATAGTAATGACATAACAATAGAGAAGCAAAATCTTGTCGGTAATTTCAATCAACCAATCAATCAATTTTTATTTATAAAGCCTCAAATCACAACAAAGGTTTTCTCATGACAATTTACATATAGCGCAGGTCTATACTGGCTCTTTGTTATATTATTTACCCCAAATGTATCCACCAATGAGCAAGCACTAAAACTTCCTTTTATTAGGCAGAAACCTCAAGCAGAACCAGACTCATTGGTTGACCGCCGTCTGCTGCAACCGGCTAGTTTGAGAAAGTGGAATGATAAAGGGAGCTGTATATTTTTTAGGTTTCTTTAGTTAAAAAAATCTCTATTGACATTAACCAATTTAAGCCACTTTCAAAATTATCTGTCCAAACTGGGATTTTCTGATGAGTTCATTGAAGCTTCAAAAAAGTAAATTTATGCATGGAAAGTGTTCTGGTCTGGTAATATCACCACTTACATGTATCAGAATATTCTGGAAACTTAACACAACAATGCTCCCACCTAGCCCAGAGGTTAACAGTTACACATTGTACAGGTTGGACGTTTATGGGGATCAGTAATTAACCATTATGTTCATTATGCTAAGTAACTTCTCAACACTTCGCAACAGTATTAAAAGTAATATTTTACAGGCTTCTTGCACCAAGCAAAGACTATGGTTAGTACTGTACCCAGACTTTTGCAGACACACTCCAAACACACTAGTACTTCAGTGTCACTTTATTTGTAAAATATTCACATATAAAGTAATTGGCATTGTTGTTGCACTGACTTCACAGAGGCTCACCGCACTAACAAACACACAGTTTATTTAGTGCACATGCATCATGCTAGAGTCAAAGCCCTTACAATAATCACGATTCTTTGCACTTAAACTTAACTTGATGACACAAACACAGGAACAGTTTTGTTGCTTAATTCTGTCAGTTTGTTAGTCCATTCATAACAATGTTAATGAGCTGTAATTTTCCATTCAGGCTCCAGAGAGGCTTATATACTAGACACAAGCAATCAACTTAAAACAGCACACATAGAATCTAGCAACGCACACACCCACCCACCCACCCACACACACAAACACATACACACATACACACAGGCACAGACTGTAGTAAAAGCTGAATGGCACAACAGTGCACTCCACAGCTGGTTTGCAGGCATATTCAGCCATTGACAAAGCAGCAGAAGCAGTTCTTGTGCAGAGACAAATCCGCTGATGAAGCTGTCCGTGTTCAAAATCTCAGTTTGATTCCTTCATCTCCTCGATGGAAGGACTCATTGTTGGCTTTTCTTCCATATTACAGAATGGTAAGTTGTGTGATGCTTAATCAGGTCTTATAGATATATCATAAATGCTAAGTTGATCTGGATCATTCTGAATTTTACAGATGCCAGCTTACAAAGCAGTGCAAATGTCAAAACACCATTGTGCTGATAATGGCCTCACCCAATGTTACCCCCAACTTATCCAACTTACTTTTTGTTAACCAACCCTTTTGCAGTAAAGATATAAAATGTCTCGTGAGACAGTCCAGCCCGCCTGTTTTCCTACTTTCACCCAATGACACATGACACTCAGCCTATGTTACAAGATCTTCAAGCCAATACCTTGTGTTAGCATGGTGGATATGTAATCAGGAACTACTACCCCCCCCCCCCCCCACACACACACACACACTTTCTCTTCCCTCTTTCTTGTTCCATTCTACTTGACAAAGTGCAGGGCCTCAGCGGCCACCACAGAGCCTTTGCTGCTGTCAAGACTGGTGACTAGCTTAAAGCCTGATCTAAGCGCTAGCATTACTGTCTCTAGTTTAAGACAGTCAAGTGTGCACAAGAATGTGCTGTCCTCCTTCAGTACCAGCCGCGAGCCTGGCTCTGACTTGATGAAGTGTCGGAACTGGATCACGTTTGATGACACCACAAATTCTTCCGGAAAGCCATCCAAGCGGCTTTTGGAGATTTGCACAAGCCTCCCTTTGATCTTGTCAAGGAAGGCGGCATCACTGCAGTACACCTTAAGGCCTTGAGACCTCTCATGGCTATCCGTCACCTCCAAGAAGGCAGCCTCCCGCTGGGCCGCCCTCTGACTTTCCCACTCAACCACAGCTTCCACCAGTTCAGTCAAGCGGTAAAAATCTGCCTCTCGTCGCAGGAGCCCTGCCTCCCGGAAGTCGTCAGGCAGCTGGAGCTCTCCGGTTCGCAGGTAGTTGAGCACATGGCGAAAAACTGGACCATCTCTATCAATGAATGGGTTGCCCATAGAATCAGTGTGTTGAACTGGCTTCTTACCGTTGGCCAGTTCTTCCAGAAAGGAGCCCTGTTGCTTTGCAAGGGTGGTCCGGTGGGCAGTGTATAGAAAGCCCCCTACGTTGAGAGTGATGGTGCCTGAAGAGGGCTTCTTGAAGCTCTTGCTGGGCTGCAGCAGGTCCGGGTTGATGTGCCTCAGTTCACTTTCCATCCTTCTGAGGTTCCATTCCATTCTCCAGTCACCCTCTCCAGCCTCGACCCAGCCTCTACTGAGCTGGTGTGGTTGCGGAAGAACTCGAGTTTTTTTCTTCTCGAGTGGATCTGGCTGTGTAAGTCTGTGGTGCAGCTGAGTAAAATGAAAAGGTGTTGTCAGCTGTTGTGGTAGTGAGAGTGAATGTGTTGGAGAGTGTGTGATGGTGGATGGCTGAATGCTGTCTGGAAGAGCAGCTACTGTGAACTGGGAGCTGAAAACAGACTGGCTCTCTCTTCTGCTCGCTGTCCCTCCTCCCTCTCTCTCGCGCTCTCTCGCTCTTCCTCTCTTTATGTCTCTCTCTCTCTCTCTCTCTCTCTCTCTCTCTCTCTCTGTAGGAGTGGGTGGGCAGACAGCGTCACATGCAGGGAAAGAGAGGGAATATGTGAGCAAACAACCGAAGAATATGGACTCCAGGAACTCTCTATTTTCTGTCTTTCTCTAATTATTTTTGATAAAGTGCAGAGCTGAGACCAGAAATAAGCACACACAGACACACACACACACCCTGCTGTCACCAGATGGAGGGGGGAGGGGGGTTGCTTTATAATTGTTGTAGTGTGAAACTGTCTCAGCTTGTGTGAGTCTGAAAATGAAACTCCTTTTGCAGCCAAATCCATCTGTTTATCACACAGCACTACATTTGAACTGACTCTGTTTATAAAGGAGTCCAGTTTAATTAAAGGGTCTACTGTCATGCTCATCTCTGTTTATGACAGGGAGAAGTAGGTTGCTAGTCTTACTTATGTAAATGAAAGCAACAGGGAAAACATTTATGTAAATGTCCTGTTTGCTTTCTTGCAAGGTAACAAGCAGCCCTCTGTTTCAGGGAATGCTTATGCAGTGATTGCTTGTGTGTTTTTAATGGGCGGTGGCTTTGGGTCCCGTGGAGGAAATGGACCAATTACAGTCAATTGTGGTCTGGTCATGAAGGATTTGAAATGGTTAATGCTTTGGCCTGTAGCCCCCCGCTCAGAGAAGCTGCACTAGACTCGTAATTTGGTATAAATTCGTCATGTACCTACACTGCGAGTGTATTTTGCATGGCAGTGTTTGTCCTAGTGCAACTGCAGATGTGTCAAAATCCCATGTCAAAAAAAGTAGAATATTTTGTATGATTGGATAACATTTTTGTTTTTTGACTTGTTACAGAGGTTGAGGAAGGAAAAGAATGTGTACCCTCGATTATTGTCCATAGTCTTCAGGTGGAACAGTCTGGCAGTTTTAGTTTAGAGATGTGTATGTAACCTCCATACACGCAGTAACAAATGCTCCTATGTGAAACACTCTGTACTCACATTTACTTCTTATCATTTCTCAGACACACACAAACAAAAAGAGTCGGTTGGACAGCCTGCACGGTTAATTTCCGTTTATGCTCGATTCCGACCCCAACAACAACTTTGTTGTAAAAATATTTCAGTCCAGATGGTTTGTAACCTATTTCAGATGTTATTTTACACCACAGAGGCAATGCCAGTTAATTTGCATAATTTATCAGCACTTGCACAGGAGTCTGGCAAAGACTAAATACCTGGATTGTGGCAGTGTTTGTCACTGCAGGGCAGTAGAGACAGTGGCCTTGTTGTGTAAGGATGTTAAGTATGTCTGATACTACTCAGCGGCAAGAAATGTTTATTAAGGCATCCATCTCACTTAGAGGGAAGGTCTATAGTTTGTTGTAAAGCTTGTTTTTTGGTGTTTTACTAATTACACTCTGAAAGGCATAATATTTTGTCTTTTGGACATGAACAAACATAAAGGAGAGTTATGACACGGAACAAGATTATTTAAATTCACAATAAGTACCTAAAAGAGCGGCTACTTATGAAGTATCGACATGGTTTAGGTATGAAAATCTGAGTAACTGTACTTTAAAAATTATACTGCAGACAGGTCCCAATATATATTTTATCTTTTGTTACATTCTTAATTGAAACATGTTCTGTACTGTGATATGTATTGTTGTCTGGATATAAAATGACCTATATATACAATTTAGTTTGATTGCACAGCCCTGTTGTCAGGGTACGGGGATGATAGAATATACAAGATGAGATTTTGGGCAGTTAGTATAGTTTATTTCCCTGCGGTCCGAGTTTCTATGTATTCATTTGCACACTTAACAGAAAACGGTGGATTCTGTTTTTTTACCAGTGCTGCATGCAGGTTAATTCAAAGTTTGGTTACTTTTGGATTACTTCTTATTGTGTGCCTCAAGGCACCAATGTTCCCCATCCGGAGGAACTCTTCTTTATTAAACAGATAAAATAGGCGTTGTGTTCCTTTTGGTGGCCCATATTTTAATGGACTTTACAAGATATTCTTTTCTAGAGCCCGACCGATTTATCGGTCAGCCGATTTTATCGGCCGATATTAGCATTTCGCAGATATATCTGTATTGGCGTATATGTCTTCTGATATGCTCCGCTATTAATGACTTTAATTTTTGCATTGCTTTAAGAGAAAGTCATTAGACCTCCTGACGAGCAGAGGGGACAATGATAAAAGCATTATCTTCCCCATACAGAACGAAACATTGTGAACAACAATCTACCCGCATCTAAACTGCGCAGACTAGATCCCGTGTGCACAGTCTCACTGTTTTAATAAGCCATCGTCGTTACGATGTTACGGTGTTACAGACAGAGCAGAGCAGAGAGATAGCCATGTCACCGGGATGCTACATTTTGACTGAGCAAACTGCAAACTGTTGGCTGAGCTCCAAACCACTGCCCCGCGATAGACAGTCCATAGATAGTCCAACATGTCCCAAACAGAGCAGAATAATAAGAATAGAAACACCCAAAGGGCAGATCCTCTGCAGATACAGACGCCATCTCACACTTCTCCTGGATTATGATGTTGATTAAGAGAATATTTAATATGGACAATCCGGCTCATTAAGCCTTTTATTATTATATTATTATTAACAGTATCAGAATATCAAATGAGCTGGTCTGTGTTTAGTGACTTTTATCTTCAGCAGCACTGTGTGAAGGTGGGAAATTAAAAACAAGAAAATCATTTTTTGTTCCTACTTTTCTGTATTTTTGTGTTATACTCCTATTTAATTTGATAATGTATTTGGTGCTATTTAAGTAGCTACAGAAACACTGTTTTATGCAAATGATACAATAACTTTTTTGATTTGGAATTGTATTCTTTTTATATCAGAAACATTTTGAACACATATCTGTTAATTATAACCATATAATACCTACAGTAAACACAAGTTTATTGTCACAGAAGAATTCTCTTTATCGGAAACAGCTAGATCAGTTTTGTTACATTTCTGAACAGGTTATCAACAAGTTGCTGCTCTGAGCTGGTGCTGTAAATGAGGGCGCATTGCACAGAAAATGACTGAAGATTCATTTTGAGTTAACCACTCAATTCAAACATAGTAACTGCAGAAATATTTGATGCGGGATACTGCAATCAAATACTGCTTTTCTTTCTGTGTCTGCGTGCGTGTTTATCTGGGAGAAGATCCAGGAGTGACAGCTCTCTCAGTCTCCACGGCGATTTTCTAATCATAACTGATTAGTGGTATCATCATCAACAACACTCAATTGGAATTGCAAACGAGGCCAAGATGCAGCAGAGAGGATTGTGGGAGGTTTGACCTGCTTTCTGCCTCCTGTTCATTAAAACTGGCTCATCGAGGACGATCGTTATCTTCAAAGTCAGGGAGAATCTGTTTGTCACAGCTGTCCCTTTATCAAACTGACGTTTGAATGAAATTTCCAAAAACGCTACTAGCACGGACTCCCCTTCCCTCTTAAAGGTGCTGAATTATTCATAGTGCTGTTCTAAGAGCTTGTGGTGTAACATGGAGTCACTGACTGCTGTGAAGCTGGCATGGCAACCACTTAAAATAGGGTCTTGTATGAGCTCATCACTGACAGTCTCTTGCTTTATTCATTATAGAGGTCTATCTACTGTATAGAGTCGGATTATGCTAAAATAGATAGAACTGATCAGATATCGGTTTATTTTCAATAATCTGGCATTAATGTCAAATGATCAACATAATGTTTTATGGTCTCTATAAATATTGAATTATATATATATTAATGTTAGTACAAAATATAGTTATTCAGGATGTTCAAAACCTATAAATAACTTATAGAAAAAACACATATAGATATAAGACATGAATATTGAGAGTAAGTATTATGCATCATTTTTTTTTTTTTTTTAATAACAACCAGTGAGTTTTTAAAGGTGAGTAATGGACCCTCAGCTTCCAGTCATTTCTTTGAAGCCTATTTGTTGCATATGAATGCTGGTAAAATCTAAATGAGTGGGCTGAATGCACTTACAGACATAGGGAAATCACTTCAAAGTTAATGAATGGAATCATTAAATTTCCTTAATGAGGCAGCCTCTGGGCTTGGTAGAGATGAGCTCTAATGGAAAATTATATTTGGAGATCCAATCAGTGACTTCAACCCTCCTCTCTTAATGCTTCCTTGTTGTCATCATATACGGACAAAACTTGTGTGTGTGTGTGTGTGTGTGTGTGTGTAGAGAAAGACAAGAGTTAATAGTCTATTTTACCTGTCCTGTTGTGTTGGACCTGATGGAGTAAGGCAATCACATACAGGACATTTTATTGCCAGTTTCTGTAGAGACTCGTATGAAAGGACCAACTTGCAATAATAGCATCTATGAAACAACTATGGAATACTAACAACTTTATGTATGCACATAAACAGAAACAGTCTTTTAAAGCTGTGCTTACTTACATTTTTGTAATATAAATCATTAAACTGGGTGTACATACACAAGCCTGATTTCCACACCTTTGGAAGGTGTCTCATCTCATCTTAGGTGTAGAGGAATAATGTTGTTATTGCTATAAAGCTGAGACTTTCATCTTTACGACATACAGAAAACCCAATGCATTTCTACATTGAAGCGACTCTAAATTATGAAGCAGGCCACAGATAGGTAACAGTAGCTATGACATTAGCATGCTTAGACATCTTCTTGCTTGAGAAATATCTAAGTGGTTTATAACTCTCGTTTACCATGATTTTTGGATGTGACTTTTTGCTGTGTCATCAGCAAAATTGGTGACAAGAGCATAAAGTTCTTCTGAATTTTGCTCTTGTGCACCAGATCGATGCATTTTTTATTTTAAATTACACAAAGTTTTCTTCTGGGGGAGCATGCTCTGGGATACCCCTAGAAGCTCCAAGGTCAACCCACCATACACTGTACAGTTTGTTCATCATTAATGGGCAACAACTTGTACAATCTTTTTTTTAATGACATTCCACTTACTTTTTCCATCTCTGCCTCAATATATCACTTGTAACTTCTTCTACACTACATGTTTACTACTTGTGTGAAAGATATGTGAGGTGAGCGTTATTTTAATAAAGAGTTGTTCATGTTGTGTTTAAAATAAATTACATGTGCATGGCGTTTGCAACGCAATGTTTATACATGCACACATGTATTTTCTAAACTTTTCCTGAGCGCTACAACAGCCACAAAACCAAGAAAATCACAATTGGCATTATAACTAAAGGGTCAACTATCAGATCTGAGTCAAGATCAGAGGAAAGACTGTTCTTTTAGAGAAGCAATGAATCATCCAAAAAAGTCTTATTGGAGGCTGATCCCAGAGAGAACCAGGGTTGCATGAGTAGCCTGAGGCTCAGAAGCAGCTTATGCGTCTTGTCAGATCTTGTGTTGCAAAATTCTATGATTTTTTTATTTTGTAGGCACTGAATGGAGCGTACAGTTTTGAAACCTCAGAAGATCTGTTGGGCTATAACTCTTTTAAAATACTGAAGAGCAGCACCCATATTGCATGCTGATGAAGGTCTTTGACTGACATTTGTATTCATTGCTCCAACTCTAGTATGTGTAGGCTCGCTGTGTTTGTGGTTGATATACAGTGAGGCACAGATGAGGAGGGATAGTTTATCGAGAGACAGTGATGGTGGATGGAGACCTGGTGGGCGGCGAGCTGTTTGTTGTGTTAAACATTAGGAAGGTCAGAGCTTTGTGGAAAAAGGCCTCGGAGAAGATGAGTGTGAGGGGGTGGACGAGTTACCTCCTCACCCTCGCATCTGTCTCTCTTTCTCTACTGTCTTCACTCAACCGTTTTCACTTCTCTACTCTTAAAGAATAAGCTGAATGTAATACATTTAAGGTATTAACATGTCTTTAATATAGCTTTTAAAGGTCTAACCTTTTCCATTTATCTATGATATGTCCCCTATTTACAATTATAAGACTTCCTTTGAATAGTTTGAAAAAAAAAATGCTTTTACTGTTTTGTGGTTAATGTTGTCCAGTTTTCACACTTTTAATATGGTAACTTTGTTCCTCTACTTAAACAGCTGGTTTGTTTTGGTGTCTTTACAGACTGATATACAATAAATGGGTCTCGATACAGAGAAAATATGGAAGCATTACCAAAAATCATTGTACCATCAGAAATCAGTCAGCCTCTGATTTAGTTTCACTGGAGCATCTCTGTACTTCAGTTCTTTTGTCTGGTTGCAGATTAGAACTTGAAGACAAATTGAGGATTTCTTTTGGAGATGTTTTATCTCTGGCTGAAAATGCTGTGCATAATTTCTTACACCCACAACAGTGAACCAACAACGATGGTTCTTTTGTGGTTCTTTCCTCCCATCATGTTCCTCCCATCAGCTGGGTCATTTGTGTCAGAGCAGCGTCTGTGAAGTGTAAAAATGTATTTGAATGCCTATATTTTTTGAGAGTTAATTGAGTGTAACAGATCTTTTCTTTTATACAAATAGCAAAAGCTCTTTTATTAACATATTTGAAGCTCCTGTGAGGAGTTCTTTGCTCCTTATGAAACAGACTGAAATTAAATGTGATTCCTTTCTATGACCTACAAAAGCAAACCAGACCATCAGCGACAAGATTGATTATTTCTATAAAGTTATAATGCATGCTGCCTTTGTTTACATTTTCCAGGGCAAAAATTTAAAGTGAGTGATACATATGACTATTAAAAAAAGCAGGATGACAAGGGACAACCCTGGTGGAGGCCAAAACGCACCAGGAACGTGTTTGACTTTGTGCCGAGAACTGGACACAGCTCTTACTCTGGTTATACAGAGACCGGGTGACTCGCACCGACGGCCTGGGTACCCCATACTCCCGCAGTACCTCCCTTAGGACCCCCCCGGGGAACACGATCATAGGCCTTCTCCAAGTCCACAAAGCACATATAGACTGGATGAGCAAACTCCCATGCCTCCTCAAGAAGCCCTGCCAGGGTAAAGAGCTGGTCCACTGCTCCACATCTAGGTCGGAATCCACATTTTCCCTCTTGTATCTGAGGTTCGACGATCAGCCAGAGCCTCCTTTCCAGCACCCTGGAATAAACTTTACCCGGGAGGCTGAGAAGTAATATACCCCGATTATTGGAACACACCTTCCGGTCCCACTTTTTAAAAATAGGAACCACCACCCCAGTCTGCTATTCCACAGGTACTGTCGCAGACCTCCACACGACATTGAAGAGCCGTGTCAGCCATGACAGCCCAATAATGTCCAGCGCCTTTAGCATCTCAGGGCGAATCTTATCTACACCTGGTGCCTTGCCACTGAGAAGCTTCTTGACTACCTCACCGACCTCTGCAACAGATTTAGATAAGGCTTTCCCTGGACCTTCAAACTCTGTCTCCTCATCAGAGGACGTTTTTGTTGGGTTCAGGAGATCCTCAAAGTGTTCCTTCCACCGTCTGACAATATCCCCAGTTTGGGTCAGCAGCTCTCCACCCCTGCTGAAAACAGCTTGAGCAAATTCCTGCATCCCCCTCCTGAGTCGTCTAACGGTTTGCCAGAACTTCTTTGAGGCCAACCGAAAGTCCTTCTCCATAGCCTCCCTGAACTCCTCCCACACCCATGGACAAAAGCCTGGCCACCAGACGCTCGCCAACGAGCATACCCCCAGGTCTGGCTCCAGGGGGTAGCCCTGGTGTCCCTGATCTGGGTCAGGTAGCTGTTACACGCTCTTGCCTCTTCATAGGGGGTTTTGAACTGCTCTTAGTCTGGTCCCTCCCCTGGGACCAATTTTCCTTGGGAGACCCTACCAGGGGACAACACAGCTCCCAGGTTCAGGGACTCGCAAACCCCTTCACCACGTTAAGGTGGCGATTCATGGAGGGGAAAAGCAGGATGAGATTTTTGTTAAAGACCACTGCTCAAGCATGTTCGGGACAAAATTAGCGAAAAGAGATTTGACGTACAGCTTTGTCCACAGGGGGTGCCAAAATCAACACAAACCGAAAGTTCCTCACAGTAGCTTTATCAATGACAAACATAGTGCTATAATAAATCGACACAAAGTCTCTAGTCTATGTCCTGTGCTTCTATTTTTATTGTCTAAAGGTTACCAACAGGTTAGGATTAAGTAGGGGGGGTTATATTAGATATTGTATACTGTTTATTTATATTTTATTTATTGGCAACTTACATTATATGTGATGCTCTGGATGAATTCTTTCTGTTTTTTTACGAAACCTCAGGACTTATATGTAAATGAATCAGGTCTGTTCTTACTGTGAATCATCACTCAGTACCATCTATACTCAGAAGATAGTAGCATCTGTCTGCACTGCTTGTTCGTGTTTTGACATTGTGGTATATTCAGGCCTCTGCCTACCCATCATGTCATAATCTCAATTACAGAGTGAAGTGTGTGTGTGTGTGTGTGTGTGTGTGTGTGTGTGTGTGTGTGTGTGTGTGTGTGTGTGTGTGTGTGTGTGTGTGTGTGTGTGTGTGTGTGTGTGTGTGTGTGTGTGTGTGTGTGTGTGTGTGTGTGTGCGCGCGCGCGTGTGTGTGTTTTGCACAGCTAAAACCAAGAGCAAAGTGCATACAGGTTATCTCTGCAAATGTGGATCGGCTGTGGCTCAGAGGTAGAGCGGGTCATCTACTTGAAAGAAATCCTCCAAGTGGCTACACTAAAAGGTATTTTTGGAGGAGCAAGAGTTTTTTTTCATCTGATGGAGAAGAACATGTTATGAAGCTCTGAATGAGGTGCGTAGGAGAATAAGACAGCTGAATGTCTGTGGAAGGTGTGGACCAAAACATTGATAAAGAGTTTTATAGTGAAGCCAACATTCAGGAGTCTATTTATCTCAAGTGTTCTCCCACACATGGAAGCCTTGAGCTACACATGGTGTGGTCAATCCACATCCCATTCTGGTTTTGTCTCTCAAATATGTGAGTATGTGTGTCTTTCTATGTTAATGAATGCATTTCCCTCCTTCATGCAGTGTACTCCTGGATGCTGGGGGAAAAAAAGACTTCAGTGTCAGGAGGGAAACAGTCCTCATTTCTTTATGGCCTCTATTGCCCTATTTAGCTGTGACTACTACACAGCAGTACACTACTCTTATATAGTCAGTAGTCTGTGCATGTGTGCACATGTTTCTTGTGTGTGGGTGTGTTTTAGACGTGTTGCTGGCAAGTGCTCTGGCACCAATAATTGCACATAATTGCATCCATTTGTGGCAAAGATGAACATTAGTGAGATCTGTGACACGTACTGCAAAGCATTTGTTTCCGCAAGATAGACGGACACTTGATGGAATGTTGCGTGACACGTGATGTCAGGTGGCGTGTGATAGTTACTATGGTGACCGTGGCAGTTGCACCTGCATTTGTTCAGCCTTGATTAACACTGAATACATCAAGGCTTTTTTTTATTTTTTTTAATCAAGTGTTGTGATTTTTTGTGTTAATGTTGCCATCCTATTCTGTGAAAAAAATAGAACAAAGAAAAAGACAAATTGATCCTACTGACAAACTGAATGTTTGAATTTAAAGCTTGATAATGTATATTAGAATCCTTTTTTGCTGTTGTTTCCGCTCCATTGTTGTCCAAAAACTATTCAACCCTATGGATGTCACAATTCTGTAAATTCACAACTTTATTTGACAATCTGTTGTCAGGTCACAATTCTATGTTTAAGCACTGATGGCCATGCCTTTGAAAACATTTAATTGTAATCTAATTTTCCGCTGTTACTCAGAATAAGGCAAAATAAAAATCCAGATACGAGTGTCTTCTATTAGTCCATTTCCTAAGGTACAGTGCATATTACAAATAATTACTGTTAACATGCCAAATATGCCAAAAGGCTGGTTTACAGGGTATTACATGTGTAAAGGTCGTATAATGTAAAGCATGATAATACCAGAGAGCAGAATGCAGAAATTGGCAGCATTAAAGCAGAGCATGTAAACACCATATTCAGATTAAATATCTTACATTAGACCTTGTAGATGTATCATTTCAGATAAAGACATATGCGATGCAGATATTATTTTGCTACACAATGACCTCTTGCCTGTTTACAGTCAGCTCTGTTTGCAAGGCTGGGGTTAATCAGAGTATGCAACGCTGAGTGTAATCAGGGATATAAGAAGACGATACATTTTCATTAGTCATGCTATCAGTTTAGCAGGAATATTGCCTTTTTTGAAACAAGGTCCAAAACTGGTGTATAGTTAGTGCATGCATATTGACATTACTGTCAGACTTTCAAGTCTCATGGGGAGGCAAATTGTAGCCATCAGAGAAGCTGAATATTGTTTGCATGTTTGCATCAACTATGTCAGTAACCATATTGTCTCACTATTGCATTGGTGGTTATCTGTAGTTTTTGTGCCATAACCACATGCTCCATGCTGCTGTTTAATTTGGAGTTAAAAATAATAATACCCAACAAATGACCTATTAGCTTCTGTTTGGATAATGTTTGCAAAAACAACTGTGGCAAGCTGGTTTATCAAATGACTCTTTGACAATGAGCTCTTTTATTTTTTATTTGCAAGATGTTAATACAGTGTTGGTCTTCAGGTTCTACAGTGAGATTGTGGAAGTTGAAAAAGTACTGAGAGATGGACCAGCACTTGGTAGGTTTTTATTTTGCTGCAGGCAATGGCTCAGAGCGGTACAGAATCCAAAATACGACGAGAATATACCGGTGGATTGTCTAAGAAAACGTCTGTCTGCAGGGTCTGCAGTCTACATTTCAAACCTGGCTATTTTGAACAAGACATGACTCAGGACAGCAGGAAGCATGTGTTTTTTTTTAACTAAATACTGCAGACATCCGAGGCGGGCGTCCTAGATTGAGGAAGTGTAGTTTAGTAAGCTCCCTGGTTTTCCAGGGCCCATTGGAGAAGCGGATAGCATCCTCCAAAGGCACAGAGCGAGGACTACAAGCGTAGTACAAACGGAAAAAGAACACTTGCCTTCCCATAAATCCACGTCCCTGCCTACAGATTCTACATTTCTATGTAGAATCTGTAAGTAGAGATTATCCCAACGCAAACAACTGGAATACACAAAGAATCAGTTCCCCAGACATGCTTTGTTTAGCTGGACCTTCTTAAATATTTTACATATTTCTGGTTATAACAAACTCACACCTCAAGTTGGGGGTCACTCCCTGAAAAAGAGAGTGCCCTACAAAATTCAACAAAAACAATTTCTCGTTTCCTTATTCCCTGCTTTTGTAGACTTGCTCATAAATAATGAATAAATACAGAAAAATCTTTGTACCAGCAGAATGAGCCGTGAAGTACCCTTATTATTGATCTGTTAACAGCCTGAAATTAGATTTGCTGTGCATGGGCAGTTGTTGCAGAGAGAAAAAAATAGTTTTTTATTTTTTCACCATACAAAAAACTGAAGGAGAGGTGGTTCTATGCACCTTTGTCATTGTCTGGATAATACATCACAGAATCTGTGAACAGACCAGGGAACAAAAGACTGCACAGAGCACTTGAAGGCCACTGACAGGAGATCCCGCTGTGCCAGCGTCATCAGAAACTGACGTCACTTCAGATGACGATTGAAAGGGAGAGACGTCTACTTGTAGCTTTTCTTTGCATTTCCCCACCTTTTGAGTGGGAGAGGCTACGACGCTAGGAAAGACGTTAGTGATAGAAGTGTGAACATGAGGGAGTGAACTGGCAAGTATCCTTGGAGGATTCACTAACTATAATTTTACACAATTTCACACCTGAGGATTCTCATCTGATGATGAAAATTGCAAGAGAACATTAAAATATGTTTGACAGCCTCTCTCCCGCCTCCACATTTTATCTAGGCCTGTCAATCTGATAATTATCTGCGCCTCACCACCTTTTTGTTACCCGCTACAAGCCTGTAGACATCCTTGGTCTGTTTGCCCTTTGAGTCTCTCTCTGCTGCTTTTGTTAACTGATGAGTGTGAAATGTAGCGCCTTCTTAGACCTTTTTGTGTCCAGATAAAAACAATGCCAAATCATGCAACAATGCACAATAGGCCAAACTGTTGCCAATACAACACCAACGCTCACCAACTGGACTCCACCATTTCCCGGACTGTTTATTCAAAACTTGAAGAGAAATAAGGCACCCAGTGCTGATTGAAGAAGAGCAGAAGAGACATCAAATGGTTTCTGGAAAAGGTTGTGGGTTGAAAAGATGATCAACTGGCTACAGCACCTTATAAAGGAACAGTTTGAAATATAATTATAAACAAAAATAACCTATTCAGAAATAGCTTAAATTGTTGTATTTAGAGGCTTTATTGTGAAAGGATAATGGAAGGCTGACTGTCAGAAATAAATAAGTATTTAAATCTGAAGAGTAAAAGTACAGAAATATTTTCAGCCAAATGTACTTATGGTATCTGAAGCCAAGGAAGTACTCAGGCAGAAAGTACATATTTGATAATTACTGATGCGTCAACGTAGTAGTCAACGAGTAGTATTGTGCTGTTTACTTTGTACTTTGTGGTATTTATTCATGTGCTTGAACTATCGCTTGTGTTGCTTCGCAGCATAGACACAGGTTTAAGTTATATGTGTATATTATTAGGCTTATTATTTTTTAACATATTTGCTTAATATCACCTGCCCTAAACCTGAAATACCTCCCAACAACTGATGACGAACTGTTTCGGGGGGGACCGATGTTTTGGTTTAACGAGCGACTTCAAAACGCCAAAGTTAAAAAAACTGCAGTTCCTCAAGTTTCCACTTGAGGCTCCATAAACCAAGAAATAAAATTACGGCAGATTTGAAAATGCCCATTTTTACAGCAGAAGTAAACGTGTTTACAGCCTGGTGCAATAAATGGTTTTATGCTAATAGCTCATTTTCCTATTCAAGATAACTGTACGGGGGGTGAATCTTTTTTATCTTCTTTATTTTATTAAAACAGGGAAGACCAATAGAGAGCAGAGCGCTCATTTGCAAAAGTGTAAAAAGAAAAAATCACATGCTTATACAAAACATGTTATACAATAACATGTTATGTAAAAATTTACATTCTTGTACCAACAAATACAACAAAAACACAAGATAGATAGACCTACAGCAACAAGTAAAAACAGGCACAATTCAAAGGACACATTAAGAGTAACAGGAGCATTCATTTTCAAAAACATTGTGTAATCTAAGCTTAAACTGTTCTAAAGGTAAGAATGTATCTAATTTAAGGGACTCCTAAAGCTTATTTCACCTATATGGAGCATGATAAATAAAAGCAGATTTTCCCAGTTCAAGGCAATGTACTCTTGTGAACGAGTATGGGGTCCCTTTATAACTCACCCGTTTTATTAAAAATAAACCTTCAATTATATACATGTTTGTGGTGTTGGAGCCTTTTGGGAATTTTTTCTTGCAAAAATCAGACATAATCTGGTTTGGCTTGTGATTTATGGACATGTCTGGCTCTGCAAGAAGTCTGTGCTCCAGCTTTTCAGTGAGTTAAATTGTAGTATTATTGTATTGATATATTTTTGCACTACGTAGCAGGTAGGTCAAATCCAATGTCGTGTGTAAGAAAATTAAACAGCCCCTTCATATTGCATGTTTTTCAAAAACCCAACAAATTCAGTTTACAGTGACATTAAACAGAGAAAGTTTCTGGTGTGAGAAGCTGGAAAAAAGAGAAAGTTTTTTCTAGATTTCATTTTTTTGACACTGAACAATCAGTTAATTTCAGCTCTACACTGTTTTTAGAGCATATTAGTTTAATCGAGGATGTTACCCCCCCAGAGTTTATGAACAATATGCTACAATACCTGAAAGACCAAAGTGTCACTGTGAAGCACATCCCACAGCTGACCTTGGTCTTTATACCATCCCTTTAGAACAGAGAGCCTCCAGTGTTGTGAGTGTGACTTCATGTGGAGTGACACTTTATGACACTTTAGTGAACAGCCATAAAGTGCTGCAGAGAGCGCTGTCCTTCTGGCACTTTGTCCAATGTCTACCAGACCCAGACGATGGGGTTTTTCGTGACTAATGTTGGCTCAACTTCCAGTGCTGCCAGGAGTCCTGTCTAACTCTGATTCCGTTTTTATATCCTTCTCTGGATGTGTTTAAGCATGTGTGTGCCTTTCTGTTCCTGCTTTCATGTCATATTCGATGCATGGTAGAGGTGTGATGGATTCCCACGTTTGTGACTACATTACATTACAACTACACACTACAATACAACCACATTAGATTTTTCAGGTGTACCTAATGAAGTGGCCGGTGAGTGTATACGATACAAAAATGCCATAAATCATGCATTGTCTGTGGTATTTTGCCATATTTTTTTTCTCTGTTTCCGTGGGGTGATTTGCTCAATGAAAAAAATACATTTTATTAGAATGAGTTTTACAAATAAAATGTGAACTTTAACTAAATAAAGAGTCCCCTGAATGTGTGTGCATCCATGCGTCATGACTAAGCATCTGAGTCACTGTCTTTGTTGTAGATGGAATCAGTCTGGAGGGGATGGTGGTGCACAGAGCTGAATGCAGACCAGTCGTCAATGACAACTATATGAAGCTGAAGAAGTGAGTCAACTTTGAATTTGTTCTGCACAGAAAGGCTGCGGTTTGAAGAGAGTGAACAACATCTAATCAAATAAGCTGAATTCAAATGCCATTGTTTGTTATTGGATAAGTCTAATGGGATATAGCAAAGAAAAGCAGATATGTTTTTTTTTAATACTGCAAATGGATGTAATCAACATTTACAAACAATATCAACACTTACTCATCTGTTAGAAATACACATGATTAAACAGATTTATTTTTTGTTAAAAAGGATAACAGTAGTTTCTGGTGCTAGACAACAAAATATTTATACATTTTCTATTTTATTTACATATTTAAATATCAAGTCTTAACTGCAATTTTCCCTTTAACTTACATCCCTTGAAAAAAACAAATATGCAGTATGCAATCTATATACTGTATATTTTCACTGTTAGAGCATTTTCATTATAATCATGAACAAATGATTCCTTGAATTAGTGGAATAATAAAGACAAATCTACAATCTTAGGCATAAAATAGTCAGGGCCTCATGTGCTTTTGTATTTGCTTTTTACCCCCTGGACAACACAAAATCTGTTCAAGCTCTGTGAATACCTTTTAGCAGGAGCAGAGAAGTTTTCATGCGTTTACAGAGGAAAATGTTGCACTTGTTAATATCTGAACACCAACCACTCGAGTGGCTGGAATCCGTTATTCCAGTTAGTTAGTGGATGGCATTGCTATAGCAACCGCATCACTGTGGCAGATGCACTGCTACAATATAACCCAAGGCAAACACACAACACAGTTTGCTTCAGTGTTCGAGGCGGTTTCTGTGTCAGCCATCAAATCGGAAAGACAAATTACACATTATAGAAAAGGACTTTAACGACTGACATGAAAAAAGCGCTCCCACCATGCCTACATGAAACCTTTTCTGTAACATACCACCCTTTACAGGTTGCTGTGCTGATTATCGGGCAGGGATTGTGGATAATACAGGATGGTATACAGGAGGTACTGTGATGTGTTGTAGAACTTAGATTTGTCCAATTGCATTTTATTTATGACTCAAAATTCTTCTTCAGTTTTGTAACCGACCATTTGGATGGCAGCTGACAAATGTCTCCATCATGGCAGGATATGCAGAACATTCAGTGGTCATGGTGGCGTGTGTGTATGTTAATATAATTGAACATTGGAATGAAAGGGAATGAAAATTAAAAAAACAGCTGAATGCTTTTAATACACAGTTGAATTGTTATTCATGCCATAGAGAGAGATTTGCATGTGTTTCTTTGTCAATTGTGTGTGTGCGTGCGTGTGTGTGTGTGTGTTTGTGTGTGTGCGTATGTTTGTGTGCATATGTGTGTGTCAGGTTGCAGATTAGAGAGTCCACCAAGCCTCAGCGTGTGTCACAGCAGCTCGAGAGGGCCGTCACTACCATCTTCAAGCCTGTGGCCAAACATGATTTCAATGTGAGAACTTATAATTGCAAGACTGTGTGTGTGTGTGTGTGTGTACATACTCTATGTACCTGAAATAAATTTCATTTAGAAACACATTTTACAAAAAAGATTATCAAAGTTTATCAAAAGTTTCTGTTGATTTACAGTTGCCTTGCAACAACCTCAGTTACCTCAGTGCAACAACTGGTTTTTAGTTAATGCCTTAAATCAGTTTGTATCAATATCACTAACACCATATTTCACCTCAGATTTTACACGTCAAGTTCTGTTCACCTGTCACATAGTTTTCTTCAATCTTTAAAAATATGTATAATGTAACAAATAAGCAAGTGTTTTGTTGGACTTGTCATGTTCTCTTTAAATTTAGTGTTAAATTGTGAGGGACCTTTTTCACTGTTTTCTGACTTGTTTATTGACCAATTGATGAATGGATTGATGGAGACAATAAATGATGCATTGAAAAACAAAATACTGTAGTTGTTAGTAGCATCCCAGCAAAAATACTGGTTTCTAAGATTGGTTTACAAACTGCAAACAAAGAGATTAAAAGCTTTTTGGTAAACAACATATAGCTGAGAATATAAGGCAATTCTATATTGTGACAATATGCTCTGGACAATTAACTACAAGTATAATTAATGAAGATAAGAAAGGATATTAACCATGTATAAATAAGAAAATACATGTTTTTTTATTTAATGTAAAAAAAAAGCTTACAAACCTTACAAAGGTACAAACCTTAGGAATATAGATGGAATATAGAATATATGTAGATGGTCAATGCATCTCCACCTCCTTTCATTGTACAAAAGTGAAACCAAAATACCCTGTAAGTGAGCCGTGCCATTTTGCACATTTGGAGCCAAAACGCACAATAAACTTGCCGGAAGAACAGCAAAGATGTTGAATGTCGGCACATTCAACAGCAGAACATCTTGTGTTGGTCTGAAGCATATATTCAGTGTAACGGAAAATTCCATGATTGTAGTGATTGTTTTAGTTAAGTTTCCTCTCACGGTTCCTCCTCTACTCTGCTAATCCGGAACAAATCAGCTGCAGGAGCCATATTGGTCAACAGAGCTGTCAATCATAACCCTTTTTATAACACCAAATAACTAATTTAAACTAAAATTCTGACAAAAATGAACACTTGGACAAAAATAGGCACAATAAATGTCCCATCCGTTAATATGGAGGAGGTGGGCCTTATGACCTATACTGCAGCCAGTCAGCAGGGGGCGCTCAAAAGGTTTTGACTTCACTTTTGGGGAGCTGTCATGTCGAGCATCTTGTTATACATTTTATTACTGAAAAAATATTAAAGAACCAACAGAGATATTAGAATCAAGGTGAGATTGAGATTCTCAATATATAAGTTTATTATATTATTCATATTATTTAAAATAAAATTGTTATGATTCTCAGTTGGAGTATGACAAGAAGAAGAAGGCCGAGGGGAAGATGGTACGGGCTGAGCGACAAGTCGTGTTGGACATGCTCTTCTCCGCCTTTGAGAAGCACCAGTATTACAACATTAAAGACTTGGTGGACATTACCAAACAACCTGTGGTAAGCAGCATACACACACACACACACGCACACACACACACACACACACACACACACACACAGACACACGCACGCTCACACACACGCTCACACATAACAATATAGCTGGAAGACCAAAAAACAATACACCTGCCCACTATCCACCTTCCTTTGTTAAATTTGAACAAATCGCCCACGGACTGACGTTCATGCCTGTTCACACTATCTTCTGTGGCTGAAATTTGGCCAACATGCATGCGTGAGCACACACACACATACACACAAACATTGGATGAATCGATACAGTGCAGTGGATCCGTTCCAGCTCGCAGAGAACAGCATTGTGTAGGTGCTGATTAGACCTTGAGGTCCTCCTCTCCCTCTGATTGCATCTGATTGCATAACCATCGGCTGAGTAGGAGTCAAACGCCGCAATACACTCCACACCATCATTTCTCTCCTAAAGCACTTGGCTAACACTCAATTTTTACTGAACTAAAGTAACCGAAATGCTCATTATGAAAAGTCTTCCAACACATCAGTTATTCATCAAGTACAGCAGAAATGTCTCTACAAGCTCAACAGAGACACCCAGTGGTGGTTGGAGAGTGTGCTCTGACATGTAGTACTACTGACTGGACTTTCACAGCTCCTGTTCACTATAAGGAATTTGGATTGTGTTTGTGCCTGAAACTAAACTTTACAGTCACATGATCTAAGCAGGTCAAAAGGCTGAGAGTTAGAAGAGAAGACTGATATGACACTTAAGTCTAGCACTGAAATAAGCTGTCATGTAACTCCTTGAAAATCCTGTAGGGTTGTTTTCAAACTTTTTTTTTTAATTAATCAATCACAATATAGCATAATAAGATAATAAGATCTAACAGCACGAGTACAGATAGAATCCTCTGTCTGAAGCAGTAAGTAGATCATTTGAAACTCGCACAAGGGCTGTCTCAGTGCTATGGTGGACTCTAAATCCCGACTGAAAGTCCTCAAATAAACTGTTGTTATGAAGAAAGTCTCATAATTGATAAGCGACTGCTTTCGCAAGGATCTTTGAAATAAAAGGTTAGATATAGGTCTATAGTTAGCTAAGGTGCCTGAATCTAGGGTAGGCTTTTTAAGAAGTGGCTTAATTACAGCTAGTTTAAAAGACTGGGGTACATAGCCAGTCGATAAAGACATATCGATCATATCCAGTAAAGAAGTGCTGATTGAGGGAAAGACTTCCTTAAGCAGCTTGGTTAGAATCGGGTCTAAAAGACAGGTTGATGGTTTAGATGAAGATATCAGAGAATTTGGCTCAGGAAGGTCAATTGGAGAGAAACAGTCAAGGTAAACATCAGGTTTTTGAGCAGTTTCCAAAGATACATCTGCACCAGTTAACGGCAGGAGGTTACAAATTTTGTCTCTAATCTTTAGGATTTTGTCATTATAGAAGCTCATGAAATCATCACTGCTGAGGGCTATAGGAATACTTGGCTCAGTGGAGCTCTGACTCTGTCAGCCTGGCTACAGTGCTGAAAAGGTACCTGGGATTGTTTTTATTTTCTTCTATGAGGGAGGAGTAGTAGACACCACGAGCATGCCGTAGGGCCTTCCTGTATTTATTAAGACTATTTTGCCAGAGTAAATGAGACTCTTCTGTTTTGGTGGATCGCCTTTTGCTTCAAGTTATGAGTTTCTGAGTCATACCATGGAGCTAGCCTCTGTCGTTTAATAATCTTCTTTTTTAAGGGGGCAATCGAGTCTAGAGTACTTCTCAGCAAACCTGCAGTACTATCAACGAACTGATCAAGCTGAGAGGGACTAACATTAGCATAAAAGCTTTCTGTAGTAAACAGATGTGGTAAAGAATTAAAAGCAGCTGGAATTGCTTCCTTAAATTTAGCTACAGTCCTATCAGACAAACATCTTGTGAGTACATTTTTGTTAACTGGAGAGTATTCGGTTAATAGGACATCGAATGTTACTAAATAGTGATCTGATGAAAGAGGATTTTGTGGAAAGACAATTAAGTTTTTGGTTTCAAGGCCATAAGCTAGAACAAGGCTGAGGGTGTGGTTGGAGCGGTGAGTAGGCTGGTTTACACTTTGAGTGAAACCAATAGAGTCCAAAAGGGACATAAATGCCATGCTAAGACTATCATTATCAACATCTACATGAATATTGAAGTCCCCTACAATAATTATTTTATCTGAACTCAGGACTAAATCTGATAAAAACTCTGAGAATTCAGTTAGAACATCAGAGTATGGGCCAGGAGGGCGGAATACTATCACAAATAAAACAGGCTGTAAAGTTTTCCAAGCTGGGTGTGAAAAACTCAGTTTCTCCTCTTTTGAAAGCCTTGTTCTGAGTTTTGGTCTAGGGTTGATTAGAAGACTAGAACTGAAAATAGCTGCCACTCCACTACCTCGACCAGTGTCTCGAGGAATATGAGTATTAAGATGACTGGGAGGAGTGGATTCATTTAAACTGACATATTCTTCCTGACACAGCCAAGTTTCAGTTCAAGAGAGTAAATCAAAATGATGATCTGATATCAGATTGTTCACTAATAGAGCTTTAGATGACAGGGATCTGATATTTAACAGACCACATTTAATTCTCATATTTTTTGGCATAACTTCGGTTGTTTTTTTAATTTTTATTTTAAAAAATTGATTTACTCCTTTTTTTATTTAAGTTTGAATTAACTGTAATAAAAGGCCTGGGTTGGGGGGTAGACACAGTCTCTACAACATTAACATTGTGGCTGGGAAACTGCTCACAGGGAAGCTCAGAGGAGTGTATAGGAGTACAGCTCTGCCTCCTGGTCTCAACTCCGGGTTGTCAGGTTTTACGACTAACAAACTTAGCCATATTATGAGACAAAAGAGCTGTACCATCCAAAGTGGGATGAATGCCGTCTCTTCGATCAGACCAGGCTTTCCCCAGAATGTCTGCCAGTTATCTATGAAGCCCACATCTTTTGCTGGGCACCACTTCGACAGCCAGCGGTGGAATGATGGCATGCGGCTACACATGTCATCACTCGTCAGATTGGGCAGGGGTCCAGAGAAAACTCCGACATCGTCTTTGCAAATGCACACACCGACTCAACATTAATTTTAGTGACTTCCGATTGGCGTAACCGGGAGTCGTTAACGCCGACATGAATAACAATCTTATCAAATTTACGATTATCCTTTGTCAGCAGTTTTAAATTGGACTCGATGTCGCCCGCTCTGGCCCCGGGAATACATTTCACTATGGCCGCTGGCTTCGCTAACTTCACGTTTCTGACTATGGATCTGCCAATAACCAGAGTTGATTTCTCAGCGGGTGTGTCGCTGAGTGGGGAGAACTTGTTTGAAACGTGAAGTGGTTGGTGGTGAACCGTGTGCTTCGTCTTGCGGCTATGCTTCCTTCTGAGAGTAACCCAGCCACTGCATCCCGGCTGCTCGGGAGTTGCCGGGGGAGAAGCTACGCTAGGTCGGCCCGCAGCGGCTACTAGCTTGCTGCTGACTACAGCAGCAAGCCCCTGACTAGCGATGCGTGGTTTTCCAAGGTGCGGAGCCGCGTCCCTAATTCCGTGATCCTCGCGTCCATAGCTCAAAAAATACTACATTTAATACAAGTACCCTTAGCCGTAAAGGAGGGCGAGGTAGAACTGAACATCTGACACACCTAACAGGGCAGATCAGGAGAGCAAGAGGAAGGAGTAGCCATTCCAATGGATTAAGCTAGCTGCTAACCTAACGGCTAAACGAGTATAAAGTTATGGGTTTAGCAGATATGTCGCTAATGCAACAACGAGAGTGCTTGATGAAAAATAGTGTTTGTTTAAGTACACAGCAGCTGAATAACCGCAGTGACGACAATTACAGCAGATTAATCGATTTAGCTCGAGCTCTAGCAACAGCTTCAAACAGCACAGGACAACACAGTAGCAGCGAGAAAACAGGAAATGACGCAATGCGCTCATCCTAGTACCCAGGCACGTCCGTCCGAAATCACAAATAATCCGACAGTGATTTATTTTAACAGATTAAAAAAAGAACCAAGATGTGATGTGAGCTTTGGGGTGCTTTTGTGTGGTTTATGGTACCTTTAAAAAGAGAAGTTGTGTAAGAAGCATTCACATCTAGGTTAGGGTTGTGTAAGCATCACTTTAATGTAACGGCTAGTAGAGGTGAAGCAAGGGGACGGCTAGTTTAGCACAACAAAGGCAGAAAAAACAGGTGGAAATGGGGAAACAGCCAGCCAGTAAAATTCTGTGTTTTACTGTGGGCTATATACCAGCCTGTAACTTGGCTGTAGCTTTGTGTTAAACAGGCAGGTATGAGAATGGAATCAATCTTCCCATTAAAATCTCTTGCAGAGAGCCAATAAACACACTTCCAAAAATGTCAAACTATTTCATGAAGGTCTCTGCTGATACCGTAATGAAAAAATGATTTGAGGAAAATCCAACGTGTCATTATGCAATCGCATGACAATTGGTTTGTCACAGTCTCTTGATTACAACCTGTTTTTCCAGACCTACCTAAAAGACATTGTGAGGGAAATTGGCACGTATAACAGCAAGGGTGCTCACAAAAGCACCTGGGAGCTGAAGCCAGAATACCGACACTACCAGTCTGCAGAGGAAGAGGAGGAGATGCAGACCTCCTAATTCCAGCAGGTTCCTCCAAGCAAGTTCTAAGTCTCATCTCACAATAAAGAAAAGAGATGCAGTCTTAATTTTTGGGAGGAATTCATGTTTTTCAATTAGTCACATGATTTGAATTTTGTGTAAAAAAGTAACATGACTTGCACTAAAAATATCACTTTTATGTATTTCAGATCAACTGTCTTATAAGTGAAATATGCTGTACTTGACATTATTGTTTATTGTTGCACCTCAGGCAGTCAGTGGTTTTCTTTTGTTCCCTGCAGAAGTCAAACTTGTATTATTAATACACAACTTTAATTTCAATGTTTATACCGTATGTTGAGACTTAGAAGTGATATATATTCATCATATTTTGTCTTTAATTGGTTGTGGGCACTTGCCAATTTTGTGTAATTATTTAGATGTTGGATTAAAGCTTGCAAACTTCCAACTTCTCCTGGCTAAAAAAGCATGAAAGAGAACATATGAAGTGTGATTTAAAAAGTGGATGACAGTCAAAAAAAGTATCAGCAGTTTGATCAGCTGGATCATTCAAACACATCAGAAGGGTAATGTAGTGGTAGAACAGCATTTGATTGCTTTAAGATTTTGTTGCCTTATTTGTTCATCTTGTAAAGGAAAAAGATCGAGTATTTTTTGTGTGATAGTGTTCATGTTTTCTAATAAATAAAGACCTTCTCACCTGCATGTCTATTTCAACAGCAGCAATGATTCTGAGAAAAACAGATTTGTGAGTTTCTATAAGTGTTACTATAGAAACTATGGACAGTCACAAAATGTTTACAACTAATCCAACAGGGCAGTAAACTACTGCTCCAAATTTTTACAATTTAAAGCATACTGAGCGTTGTGTCCCATACGTGTCAGTTATTTTTTTTATATCTGCTGGCAAGGATCAAACAAGTTTTTTTTCTCCTTTTATTTTAACCTTTAAAATAAACTAATGCAAGTGGTTATCAGAAACAATAGAAACTAAATCACAGGGGATTCATTTACTTTAAGCTGTTATATCATAACTTTGGAGTAGTCTGTCACTATAGTGATCTTATTTAAAAGCTGTGCATTTACACTATTAGCATGTTTACATACTGCTTTAAAATCTCACTTAAGTTAATACTCTTAATATAACTGTAGGTCCTATAAGCTAGATGTAAAAAAAAATAACTCAACTAATGCTGGGCCAGTTAACACTGAAGACTTCCACATGCTGCAATATGCCTGAAATGTCCACATTGTATATTTTTTACACTAATGATTCCCATGTATTCACATGCATCAAATTGTAGTCTGATGCTTTGGCAAAACAGTTTCTACAAAAATGTCCTGCCAATATTGCCATTGAATTAATGCAAGGAAGGTGGAGCCTTCGACAATTCAATACAAAGCAAAGGCTTAATTAACACTCGAGGAAAAACAACAAGACACCCAGACTGAAAGTGGCGGTACTAGATTTTATTTTTAAATTCAACAGTTCTTTTCATAGATGGAATCTTATTCAATGCAATCACAAAAACAAAGAGGTCCGGAGGCCAATCTGTAAAGATCATTGCTAAAACTGTTTGCAGACAGAAGAAAAAAAAACATCTTGTAGCCAGAGCTAAAGTCTTTCATTTTCCATCAAAAACTCTGCCAATCCTGCACCAAAAATCAAACACTGCAGAAGCCAAAAGGAAAAGTTAAAAACTGTTATCAGTGACCAATCATGTTTAATTCACCAAGTCTTGGGAGTGGTGTTTAGGGCCATAATGTGAATTTATAAAGAAAGTGTACAAGAATGTTCCTGTTTAGGCATGATGCAAACAGCGCTCCTTCCGTCTGCTCTTGGGGCCATTTGGGAAGCAGCAGCCAATTTAAAAGCAGGTGTAGTTCCAGGTAGTTACTGTAAGAAAGAGGAATACACGTTACTATAAAACATATGTAAAAACATGCACGTCTTAAAAGGGTATTCAGTTTGACCTGGCTGGAATGAACCTGCTGTCTGGCTCTGGGGCTCCCTGACAACGTGCAAGTTCTGCCTTAGCTGCTAGTGGGCTGGGCTGCACCCCATCTGCCATTGTTGTCATTGCCATGAAAGCCATTATGTTATTGGGAATATTAATGCATCTATTATCAATATTTTTGTGTCATATTGTATTCTATAATGTTATTTAAAATTATTACCAAATTTCTTTTTTGGTTTTCTTCTTCACTTTTCACCGATCCATCTGCCCCGTAGACTTTACCTCCACTCAGAATATGCACACGAACACCAACATACCCACACAACACACTCGTTTTGTTTGAGTACAGGCTGGTTAATTAAATGTACTTGTCTTCCCTGTGCCCTGTCCTGTTGTGTTGTCTTGCAATAAAAAAAGGTTATGATTTGTTCCATATTTCAGGCGCCACTGATTGTTTTTTTTAAACTGTTGTACATGGATTTAAGAAGTGGCAGACAAAAAGGGACAGGTTAGGTACCCTGCCACAGAGTCTTTACTTAACTACAAAAAGACACTGTCTATTAATGCTAGGTCTTTACTGGCTTAAGTTCACTAAACTTGTAAATAAAATAAATAAAAGTGGTTTGTTTCTAACAAAACATCTTTGGCTGACTGTATGAACAATTTGCAGTGCAAGTTTAGTGGATAAATTAGTGTTATTTTATAGTTTGGCTAACTCACAAAATAAAGGGCAACACTAAAATTAAAAAATAAGCCTGCCAAATGTCTTGATTTCATGGGGGGCACACAAAGAAAAAATGGAGACTGGGATGCTGAGTTAAATCCTCTTTGTCCCCCCATTGTCCGCCAGGAGCTTCTTCAAATTAAGACATAACTCAGATGATGTCGTAGTGAAGTTAGTGGGGTTCTCCTATTGTGGGCTTTGACTACATAAAACTCTGACGTTATTCTTCAATAAACCTTTGGTCTTGTAGTTTTAAAGAGGCTCTTTACTAGCCATTGGAACAAAGACTATTGATTTTTATTATGGGAAGTACAGGAGCTTGACTGGCTGTGTTCGAAAAGCCGTAATATATACACTACATACTATATTCTGCGTTCAGTGTTAGTATGTTGTATGGAGTAGACTTTCAAATTCATTTTGCAGTATGCTACGCAAGGCGGAAGTAAACAATAATCACAGCTTCTTTCGCTATAGCACCACCTTTTGTTGGAATGCTGCTGCTGTCCATTTCAACTGCCACTGTGACGTTCCAGCAATTTGCACTGTGGGATACAGTAGGCGAGGAAGACTGGTCCAATGCATACTGGAGATTCTCAGAATCTATACGACATCTGGGTATTTTTGGCATACTGCATACTACATTTTGGTCAAATCAGTATGTACTGCTAGTATGGCATTTCGAACACAGCAATAGTCAGTGCCTGAGTCACTTTTTTTTTTACTTGCGCAGCTTGCAATTCCAAAAACTATAATAAATAATACCAACTCACTGGAGTGCTCTTTTAAACATACATGCTGTCACAATTGTAATATGCCTCACTCAAATGTGATTTACTCTACAGCACCCTGTCACTCTACCAACTGTATCAAAATGAATTTAGGGCTGTATTGACCGGTCACTAAATACATACCAGGAGCCTGAAGTGGCAAAATGCAATTCTGCCATCATTCGTCAGGAAACTGAAAAACAATCCATGTTTTGCATCAATTTTTTTGGGAGACTCGAGGCTTGATTACTTACACATTTCTCCAGCTCCAGGCCATCTTTGAAGAAAAGCATGAAAGGTGTGATGCCATCTTCACGGTAATTCAGCAGTCCCACCATGCCGTCTGGGTTCATGGTCTCCCCTGTGAAAAACTGCAGGGCGAGAGAAGAATTGTCTGAAAATTGTGGGAGCCAAGTTTGCAAGGATTCTAGGCTCAAGACAACAGACCATGAACTACTGCACAGCTCAAAGCATTCATAATCAGTTTATGAGGCACAAGATATTATTGGCAAAAATAGTCACATAAGAGGAGCCAGGAGGACTTTTCTGACAGCCTCCTAGTGAAATGTCTGCAAGAAGTTGTGGTGAGCCGATGTGTGAAGCAGGTAATAGTCAGAAACATTCACCGCTAGCGTGTGAGCCGAGTGAAGTTTATATCATGCAACCGGTGCGAAACCTAAAGAGCGACACATAACAGGATGAATAAAAAGGCCTGATGAAGGATCAATTACAAGACGAAGAAATTGTTCGCCCGTTGTGGGGAACGCAGTACATTTTTCACGTCATGTCCTGTCTCATGAGAGCTAACAGGAAGCCGAGTTGAGAAACCCAACCTGTAGGGCCGAGTTTACACAAGGTTTAGTGTATGAGTACGAATCCGCTCTTGTATAGCTTACCTGCAAGTTATCGATATCCCCTACAATTCTTTTCACTTCTTTCTGGCAGCTACATGTGAATGCCTCCACTCTCTCTGGGTTGGTCTCTTCCAGCCTTTTCTTAATGCTGGACATGCAAACAAAGTGATTTTGTTTGATAAGTTATTGCCATGTTAGATCAGATACAATGTGCATTGAACCTTAAGCACTCATACTCACTTCTTCAAGTAGTCTTTGATGTGATTCATGTAAGTCTTCTTGTTGAAACCAGTCTCCTGTAGGTTGTGGTTGAGGACAATGTCACAGCCAGAGACAGTTGATGAGTCATTGCTTTCAGTTGGTTCCTCAGCGGAGGCATTAGCCCCGATTTTAGACTCATCAAACTGTTCTGTCCTGGTGACGGTCTAGAAATATAAAGCACTGATTAACACTGTATCACCTTGCATTGTATATCCTGCATATTGTCAAGAGTTCAGCTCGCAGGCTGAGGATGTTTCAAATGGGTGTGACACAATTAGAAATCTGATTAACTATATTATGGTGCATCAATGCCTTGGGACCGCTGCATGCTAGAGAATTGCGCTAACGAGAGGCAACCCGCACCTCTGTTACTGGTGTGATTGCCATGGGATAGTTATCCCCGTTCTATTATGCATAATGTCATACTAAAGAGTATAACAACACGGATGTAATAAATAATGTTAATATGCTATGCTTATGGAGTGTATTGTAATGCACAAGCCCAGTGATGGACCCTTATTGGAAAAACTTAATCAAATTAAGACAGCCATGTTTATTTATTTTAATTTATTTTAGTTGTTTGAATATACTTTTTCCCCCAGATATTTCTTCTGTTTTACAGTTAATCTTTATCAACAAGGCAACAAGTCATGTGATATCCTTGCAGGACACGCATGACTATAGGGTTCAAAACATGGTTAAAGTTACCATGGTGATCTAGGCAGGTAAAGAAAGAGCATTTACTATAAAAACTAGACTAGCCCAATCCAAAGCAACAAGTCATCATTAGCGTGTGTGTAGTAGGGACAGTTAATTTTCTTTTGTGACAGCAGATATGCATCAGAGCTAGCGCACACTCCACTTTCAAGAGTACAAAACAGTACCTGTACTGGGTTAGCATTCTTTTTAAGAGAGTTAAATACAGGCAACGTTTCATACATTTGACAATTTGTTATGACCATATAGTGTTTATTTAATTAAACAAAGGGTCAAAAAATTAAAGGAAAAGAAGTCAGTTTTTGTTAGACTAAAAACAAATGGGTGTTAATTGTGGTCTTTCCAGCCATTTCTATTAATTTAAGAAATATATTTGATTTGAATTTACTCTCATCATCAAGCAATTGGTTATCCTCATTGTAAACTTTATATGTAAATTCCCTCCCTTATGCAAGTACTTATACAAAACTTATGGTTTAACTTGTTAAATTATTTCAGCATTATATTTAGTTTTAGATGTGTGCCAATGCAATTACAAAGTAATGCGTTTGAATTTACGATTTACTGGAGAAACAATTGGGATGGTACAAGACAACGAACCAGGGTAAATTACTGAAATATAGTTGATAAGAAAACCTCCCGAGTGTGACCAATCATATACAGATAGAATGTATCCATGTATAACTAACGTTTACTCACCTTTCCTTCAACTTCGTAGAAGATCCCGGATTCAGATTCAGTGATTTTATAGATGTCCGAAAACATCTCATCACCTGAAAGATCACAACAATAAATTGACGATACCATTTTGAGAATAGTCTGATTTAATAAATAATTAGAAATCGCACTGTACATTCCACGTTTCCCATTTAGCATCCTAATGCTAATTCTAGAAAAATCCGCCCGTTGGTTGTCTCCCCTTTAAATACGACAGCAGCTAAGGCTCCATGATGCCGAAAGGCCACGTACACTGTGACTTAATAATATGACTAACGTTACATTTATATTCTGAGCCACCGTCCCTCACAGTATCCCTTTCGGTTGTTAAAAGGCGCATACTTACGTTAGTCCTACTTTAAACAAACTTAACGTTACTTGAGCCATACTCAAAGCTTCAAGCTAACCGGCCTTAGCAACACCGGCTAGCTTACAGGGTGGCAAACACCAAGCAGAGTCACTGGTGACCATTTTCGTTTTCCTGGTTAGCATCGGACTAGCTGTAGCGTCTGAGCAATGGTTACACGAGTTTGCTAGCTTTCCAGCCAGACCAACTCTATTTAAGAACCTTAACGCCACCAAAATAACCCAATGACTGTAAAGGTAACCATTTAAACGTGAACAAGTACACAAAATACGATAAATTACCGGTGATGATGCACTTGTAGATGATCATGTTGCCGGTTCGGTGTTAAATCTTCCGGAGATAGAGCAAAGGCTTGCCGCCCTAACAGCACAAGGGAGAAAAAGACCGACCAGGCCGCGCGGCAGTGTATTTACATCCTGCTGACGTCACCGGGGGGTTGGCTGCGGCTCTAAGCTCTGCTGCCACTTTGACGTTGTGGCCGAAAATGGTACTGCATCTTCATACATTCATCATCTATCTACTCACAGTACTGAAGAGCTCCTCCTTGATGATTTAAAGTCTTGGCTCTCATTTATACTACTGTAGGTTCTGAATATCACATTTTCTTAAAACTAGTAGAATGGAACGAGTTAGAGGATTGTATAGTAGGGTACTCCCCAACATAGTCTTTTTTTTGATTGATTGAGGGTTTAAAAATAATAATAATAATAATATAAGAAACATACTCTCTGGTTGAGGTATTTAATGCACATCCCTATACAAAGACTACTACAGCCTGTGATGAGAGGGAAGTTAACCTCTTATCACAAGATGGATCTCACTCATTCTGAAGTGGGTTCCCTCACTGCCTCTCTGAAATGGACCTCTTTGGGAAAAACACCAAACAACTATCACTGAAAGCCATCTCTTTGGGCTACAAGCAGGGAAAACGGACTGGTTCTGAAACTAGGAGAGTCCACTGCCAAGGATCTTACTGGCCTAAGTAGAGCCTAAGCTGAGGTCGACCAAGCAGTTGGGAGACTGCAGCACCAAGAACTCATGGGCAGTGTGAAGAAAAGAGCCAATTGCAAAGAGAGGAAGGAGATGTTCTCAGAGGTGACAAGGATGGAGGAAGAATATTGCAAGATAATGTGTCATAGGGGCAACAAGGAAGCTGGACAACCTGGAGAGGGGTTGGTCAGACTTGAGGAAGATCTCACAGGCAAGGTTCAGCTTCCTCATCAGGTCAACCTATGAAACACTTCCCAGTCTTCAGAACCTCCACCAGAGCTTTGGGAATGAGGAGTGCTGCCTCTGTCAGGCTGTCAAACCGCACTTTCTCAAGGACGCTACAGATGGCGCCATGACCAAGTCTTAAAGAAGCAAGCTTAAGTGCTAAAGGGGTGCGGCAAGATTAACAAGGAACAGTTACCACCAGTGGCAAATCACATCCACATTGTATGAGAGAGAGAGGAGGTGAAGAAAACACCAGTCCAAGGAAAACATCAAGGCTCTTTTCCTCCAGTTCCCCTGGGAGATTACCACAATTCTATGGCCTTGTCCACCACAGCAAAAGCTGTACTCCTCATTGGGTTCTCAGTACCATGGAAGGAAGGAATTGAGGCCCCCTTCATATGAATGCAGATCAAGTACTCAGAACTGGCTGCTGAGTGCAGGGGGGGGTGGCTGAGGCCGGGCCACCATATACCCAGTGGAGGTTAGATGCCAGGGTACAGGGAAGTCATCATGGACTTTGTCGACCCCAGACTGCACTGGTGAACATCCAGGGACTGGACATCGAGAGGGTGGAGATCTACAAATACCTAGGTGTTCACCTCAATAACAAACTGGACTGGTCACACAATACAGACATTCTGTAAAAGACGGGCCATAGTCGCCTGCACCTGCTGAGGACACTGAGGTCCATTTGGGTGTCCAGGACACTGTGGTGGTGTCTGCAGTCTTCTATGCAGTGGTCTGCTGGGTTGGAAGGAGCACAGAGAGGGACAGAAAGAGACTGTACAAACTGGTCAGGAGGGCTGGTCCTGTCCTGGACTGTTCTCTGGACTCCATAGACAAGGTGGGTGAGAGGAGGATGTTAGCCAAGCTGATATCTATCATGGACAACCCCTCTCACCCCATGCATGATACTGTGGGGGTCTTAAGCAACAGCTTTAACAGCAGACTGCTTCATCAACCTTGCAAGAAGGAGCACTATCGCAAGTCATTCATACCATCTGCAGCCAGACTCTATTACATCAGCATCAGTCTGATGACAATACTCTGAAACTCATCCACCAATCACTACATGGCAGCGACTTTGAACTGTTTTTCCATGTATGTAACATATTATAGTACAACATCATACTTTTGTACATACACTTCTGCATTTTATCTCATCCATACAATGCAATTATGTCTACGCAGTTACTTCTCATGCGCAGTTGTTATTTATTCTGCAATATGTCACTTTACTTATCATAAACCATATCACCATGATACACACCGTGTGTTTTTGACCTGGTGCAATTTTTTTGTACAAAAACTTAACCATCCACAATAAGTGAAAGGTGTACATAGTGTTTGTATTTATTAGTAATATTAGTATTGTATTTTATTGTCTTGCCTTTTTTTTATTATCCATCACTTGTTTTACCCTGTCCTTTACTTTGAGCTGTTGTAACAAGTAAATTATTTTATGCCGAGGTGCCTGCCTTGTGAGGGATTAAGGAGTGCCAGGAGGAATGTGGAAGAAGGTATTAAAAAAGAGATGAAGAAGAGAAGGGAAGCTTTTGGCTGGAGTTGAGGAGGAAGGAAAATTAACACCTAACCCAGACAACAACTGCAGGGGGTGACAGGGAGACGTCCCTGTCACTGCTCCGCCTCCAGGAGATGATTAATCCACGATTAAAAGGTGCAAAACATTGAGGAATTGTAGTTCCTGGCTGGTGACTCTGCTCCCATGGGCACTGGAGGTGCGACAGGCAGTAATGCACCAGCTAACAGTACCACTACAGACCTATAGAAAGACAAATTAATATCAACAGTGAACATGCACTGTTGCCAAGGCTTCAGCCTGTGTGCATATGTTTTATGTCTGATGTACTAAGCAAGATTAAAATGTAACATTTTAAAGGAAAACTTTCAAACAATCATTTATTACTTGTAAAGCAACTTTATTTGTCCATTATGGGCATATTATTTTGGTACAAGCACCAGATGTACATCCTCACCAATCAACCACCTCCACCTGGGAAACACAGTGAGATAACTCCAGTTTATGTGGGGAACTATATACATTGTGAAATCAACAAAGAACACAAAGAAAAATCACAGAGGAAGCCCTACAGTAAAAAGTACACAGGAAGTATTTGGAGAGAAGGCAGGGGCATGGTTACAAATTAAGGTGCATTCAAATAACAGCGGCACCTTGAATTTATAGTCAAGACTTCTTAAAAAAAAAACTAAAAAAACCCACAAAATTCCCAAGTGGAGCTTCTGAAAAGGAACCAGCAGATTTAAGCTGAGCACATGTAAGACAAGCAAACAAACATTTAAAAAGTAGTCCATGTACAACTATACACAAAAAATAAATGAGAATTTATTGACAATGACAAAGATGCAAGTGCAACAGAAAAAGTAGGTTTGCTTCCTCCCACATACTGTGCCAAGTTTCCCAATTCTGTAAGTAAGTTATAGAATAGCAAAAATAATTACTACTGGAACCAAGTTTCTATGATGAATTTTCTTGATCTGTAGTCCTGTGACCAGTGTTTAATTCTCAGATATCTAGTGACTAGGCATTCAGTTGTAAGTACTTTTGAAACCGGAACACATTATTACCCAGTTTTAATTTTTAATTGGTTTAATTTTTGTAATTTTACAACCTAAACTAAGCTCCAAGCTGTTGATCTTAACATATAAAAGCTACAGCTGTCCGCAGTCTGTGATGACAAGCTTCTTTGAGGGAGGGCCTTGTTTTGTGCCCAGCTCTGCCATCAGTTGTAACACATCCAAGCCTTTACGAACCCAGCCGAAAGCCACGTGTTTGAAGTCCAGGTGTTCGGCTTTCTTCAATGTGATAAAAAACTGGGAGTTGTTGGTGTCTCGACCATGATTGGCCATTGAAAGAATGCCTGGACCTGTGTGCCGAACATCAAAATTTTCATCCTCAAACTTGCTGCCATAGATCGACTTGCCTCCTGTGCCATCACTGTTTGTGATATCACCACCCTAAGAGACAAATGGGTAACTTATTAGCAATGCAACATTTTTCCTTATGTCGGATACAGTAACTATTAGGGTAAAATGTTATTTCTGTTATTTCTTTCAACTAATTTGACCCACCTGACACATGAAGTCTGGAATGACCCTGTGGAAAATGGAGTCCCGAAGCCCAAACCCTTTCTCTCCAGTGCAGAGGGCCCTGAAGTTTTCCGCTGTCTTGGGGACAATATGAGAAAAAAGCTCTATGTTGATAGTGCCCAGTGGGTGGCCATCAGCTGCAACTTTGAGGAAAACCTGTGGATTAGTGTCTCTGGAGTGCTCTTGAATTCTGGACATCTTAGGTGAAGAGATACATGACGCATCGCCATCAGTTCTGCTTATGTGGCTCTGACACTCGCAAAAGGTCTTCTTAAAGGATTGGGCAATCTCAGGGGTTTTGAACTTGGCTGCCAACTGCTCCACCATGCCATCGCCATCTGGAAAACCAAAGGCAAAGACAAGAACATCAGCAAGAGGAAAGCTGAAAAAAGTAAAGGTTACTGCAAGATGTTTTAACAAAAGCCAAATTGACATCAGGCTAAAACTGAAAACAGGCAAGTGCAGTGCACTAAATGGCTATACAGTATATCAACACTATGTGAACCTGAGTAGTCGGTGGCAGTCCAGATCAGTGCATTGGCTGAAGCATTCATGGGTTTGAGTTCCATCTCCTGTGTAATTGTGTGGTTGGCGCAAACCCTCAGCACCTGCTCTCTTCTCATGAGGATTCGGTAGAAATGTTTATCTGGGTGAAAGAGAATCTTGATGTCACCGATACCACGCTCCTTCCACTGGCTCTGGTCTCGGTCCCATCGGTACAGCTTGGTGCGCTCCTTAAACAAGATTTCCTCATCCTCCTCTCCAGACTTTGTCTCTACCTGAGAGATACAAATTGCACAAGGATTAGGTATTGTACTGCATAGAATTCACTAAACTTCACTTATATGCCTAAAAACAACAGAGAAAGGGAGACAAAAACATCTGGCTTTCAAGTTTGACGGGTACCTCTGGTAATGATACAATTGGCTCAAAGTGAATGTCCACATTATTAGCTGCCTCTTCTTCATCGCTACCCTCCTCATCGCCGTTGTTTTTGGGTGCTGTCGTCCCCGAGGACCCAAATACTGTTGCTCCAGCGTTTGCCCACGAGAAGTCGGTGTCTCCTTTGAAGAGAAAACAATTAATATGTATTAAAATAATATGTATTTGTGGTGGTGAACTTGTAAAATCTATAAACAGCATCACCACTCCTGTTTAAATCATATGAAGAGCTTCCAAAAAGTACGTCCTCCTATAAGATGAACTCTTACAGGAAGGTATTTGGACACCAGAATACAATACATAAGTAAGAAAATATTATAAGCATAGGAAGAATTCAGGAGCCAAAAAATAAATAACATAATGTGAAAACTTAAGCCAACCTTTCGTTCCGAAAGTATATGCTTCTGTGTTTTGGGCCAAGTCAGCAAAAGAGAAGCCTCCAAATGAGTTGAAGCCAAAGCTTGAGGATTCTGTGGAGGTACAGACAGTAATAATTAAATAGTGAATTAATTCAGTTTTTTAAACCACTCATTTGCTAATATAGGTTTCCAGCTGATGGGAGATTAAACACTGTAAATAATGTAATCCCCCTTCATAGGTTAATGGTCTTACATCTGTAACAATAAACAGGAAGAGGTCTATACCTTGACTAGCTATTGCAGCAGGCAAAGCTGTAGTCTCAATCCCAGTGTTGGACTCCGGTTCTGGGCTCTTCTTAGTTGACAGGTCAATGGGAGAGCTGCTGCTAGAAGCTTCACTCTGGGTCTCTCTTGGCTGGCTTGAGGTCTGTTCCTCCAGTGTAGACGTGGTGCCTGCAGCTTCCGTGCTGCTGGAAGATGGAACTGCTGTTGGCTCTTCTGGGGCCAATGCAGGGCTGCTAGAGGCCTTTTCAGTTTGGTTTAACTGGGCGTCCTGAAACAATTCCGCAGTTAAACTACAATAATACTAATGCTCTCTCTTTGCTATATTAACAAAAAACAAAAACAAAAAACAACTCACTCGAGTTAAACCAAATATACAAATTCATAACTTTAGCTAAAAAAAAGGTTAAACAAATAAGTGACATTACTAAATGACCTAGCAATCAAATTGATGGGAGTCAGTTGTGTGTTTGACTCAACACTAGGACACTGACCACATGTACAAATATTTTGTCATCTGTTATTATTATTATCCAGAGACATTTGCATGCATGCTTTTTTGATTTGAATTACTTTTCCTATAAATTAAGGGCCCTTTCAAAGAACTGTGTCCATTACCAAGTCTTGCTGTGCCTTCCGGACTTCTGTCTCAAAGTCTTCAGCCTTGTCGTGCTCTGGGTCACTGTCAGTGGTGCTGAGGCCGCAGAAGAACGTGGGTGGCAGCTGGAGGCTTTTGGCCTTCTCCTCCTCCTCTGGTGTCGGCTTCTTCTCCCACACCAACTGGCAGTCTGTTTCTGAATGGGACACAAAGGTTTAAGGTTTTTACTAACTCTGCATATTTTTTTGCATATTTGTTTACCATTTAGTGCACAGTTCATTGCACTCCAACAAAAGCTCCAGTATATATACAGCCCTAAACTTTTCTGTGAAAACATCAAGCTAACAAGGCACTTGTCTGAATTGACAAAAGTGAGGGCAAATAATGTGGAAAAAATGTAGTGTGACAAGATATGTCATACTTACCATCACCACATGCCGCAACTTTTTTCTCAGGAGGATCAAGGTAAAGCTTTCCATTTAAGGCTTTTACCGCTGACTCATAGTCCTCATCTGAAAATTTAGAATAAATATAACATATATTTCACTTATATTACTTTGTTTTGCTATCAAGAACGATGATGAGTCCACAATTCCCACCTTGGACATTTTTTTTTGCCCCATGTTGACGAGCTTTACCTACATTAGCTTATTTTGGTGTCATGGTAAAAGACAACAGAGCAGAACAACTCTAAATGCAAATTGAATAAGAGAATATAATAATACATACATAGATAGTATACGAAATACATTTGCAAAATTAAGCCCAAAAAAAAGTTAACTTAATGAGTAATTTCAGTTACCTAGATACCATGTTCACTTTTAACACACTTATATATTCTTGTATCTAATGTTTTGGTCTCACCATCAGTTTGATCATCGCTTGTATAGCCTGGTTCATTCTGGTAGCAGAAGAAGGTGAGAGGTAACAAGAGTTTTCTTGCTAAAGCATCCTGTTCAGCTGTGGGTTCTCTGACATACACAACCTCCACCTCTGAATCTTCATCTGAGCCTGCACTGCCTCCTTCTGCCTGAGGTGGCCCTATGACAGAGAGATATAAGTAGAACACAGTCAGATTGGAAAGGAACAGCTTAAAAGAAACACAGGAATTGAGCTGCTTTATTGAATCTATAACCACAGGTGTTAGTGCAGCACACAAAAAAACTCATGCACAGCAAAAAATGAATAGCATGCAATGATTTACAAAAGTGTTTCTTTTTAAATAATGTCCGTGCATGTATGTCTTTTTAAAAATATTCTTTGACAGACTTTGGATACATACTGTTGCATTAAATAGCAAAAATACCTGATTAATAACAGTAATTAACCTCTGCTCAGGTGTATATCCTTGGTAGAAGCCAGTCTAAAAGGGGATTTGCATTTCATGCTGTTGCTACACATCCCCTACTAGAAATGGCCTGTGTGACGTTGGCACAGCACATTCCTCTCTGAAGGAACGCTGTCTGTGGAATCTTCTCAGCTCACCTTTCATAAGACATACACTTGACTGCTATAAAAACATGGTTTGATTCTGTCTATTGCTAACTAATCATTACCAATTTTAACTATAGTTATTACATTACCAATTTTCATATTTACGAGGAATACCACAATGTGGACATTTTTTTCAACCAATCAAAAAAAGAAAAAAGAAAAAGAAATCGGGTAACCCATTACAGCATACATTATACAAGAAATTACATTTTCCTCCACATTTCCACCACACTTTCCTCCACCACTGTCTTGTTGGTCTTCCTGAAGTGCTATTTGTTGAAGTACCGATTGTTGTGGCTATTGTGTAACCACTGTTTCTAGGATGTCAGGTTTCCATGTATTCCTTTTCATGAGTTTTTTGCTTTTATGCAAGACATAAGTTTTGTCATGATTGGTTCCTCAAGTGTTTACATTTTATCAAATTCATTTTCAGTTAATTATGCGAGATGCAAATATTCTCACTTGAAGAAAAAATGTGCTGGAGTACTATACATTATCACTTCTATACTACGACTCTGTGCTGCTGCTGCTGTTTATCGTTGAAGCATCAATTGTCTGCCTAAGTATTGACAACACAGCGAGTATTTAATGAGTTACAGGTTATTGTATTTGCTACTCATGGGCGCTGATAAGGGAAAAGATAGTGGTCGAGTTTGAACCAGATTCAAGCCACAGGAGATGAGGGACGGCTAACTAAATATAACATTTTCTTGTAAGTGGGCAGGAGAAATACTGTTGAAAAAATGAACCTTTTTCTATTTTCAGAATTTTTAATAGAATGCAGCACAATTAAGTATTTAAGAGATACAGACACAGTTTTTGTTTAAAACTGAACCGTGAACCACAGTATCAAAATAAGAATTTAATGGGGACATATTTATATGAAAGATAATTAATATTGATTTACGGTGTAGCTATGATAAATTGGTTATTGAACTACATATTCTTGAGAAATTTTGACAAGCTTTCCATTATATTTTTAAAGCAATTTTTAACTAATTCAATAATTGTTTTCTATGTAATTAAATACATACAGAATACATATCATGTTTTGTGCAGTTTTGTATATAAACTGTACTGTATATAAATCTTGTATCATATAGGTGCAACTAAAGTTATATTAAAATTACAAGATTGCTTGTACATTTAAAACTGCACATCCACACACTGGACATGCAAAAGATTAGCTTCAACGTTTTCCACTCCGTGCATCCAGGTTATTTCTTGTCTAGTAGTAAGGGTCAGCTAGGTGACAGCTGAGAAGTGTTAACACACACTGCAGTGATTAGAATACCTGGGGGTTCAAATTGGGTAGTTGAGGTGCTGGTCCAAAAAGCCATTGGATTATCTTTGAAAAGCCTAAAATCCAGCCCTAAAGGATGATGGGTTGTTGGGCGAAGAGAAACTAATTGTGAGGCTGGTATCGTAATCATGAAACAAATGTAAAATGTTAAATATTATATGAGTGAAAGTTGAATAAGTTATGTTCAAGATCAGTGTTGACAACATACTGTGTGTTCTGCTAAGTTTCTACATGTTGTCGAAGTGGCTACAATGGGAGGTCAGGCTATCAGGTATTTTCATGCGATTTCTGTTCTAGAAAATCTTGAAAAAGGTGCTGCCAAGTTAAACTAAGAAGATCATGGTGCAATGAGATGTAGATGAAAGGAGGCATTTAAGTACAAATCAAAAGAACAGTGAAGAGTCATGATACTTGATCAAGAATAAAGAATCACAATTTCATAGAAAAAAAAGAATTACCTTTCTCTGGAATTTTGAATGCAGGTGCTGTAGAAGCCTTAGCTGGAGGTCCAGAATCTTTGGCCTTTAAACCAGATGCAGATTCCTCAGTCTCAGAGCAAAATTTATAAGACCCAAAAAACTTCTGAAGGCTATCAGTGCCAAAGACAAACTTAGGAGGTGACACCACTGTCTTTGAGGGGTTTACTTGGCTTGGTGACCCAGCTGCACATGGCGTACAGTCAGGAGAAAGCTCTGTACGTTCCTTTGTCGTCTCTTCCAGAACAGCGATGGCTGCTCTACCACATACGGGTGTAGCTGGCTTTGCAGATGCTATGGGTACACTTTCTTGAGCGGTAGAAACCCTGGATGTCACAGGAGTCATTAGGTCCTCTTTTTCTTGTGCAATCTTAGCCTCTTCAAATACTTGCTTAAATGTGTTTGCAGTTTCCTGGAGCTTGAATCTCACAGCCAACTGTTCAATGTTACTATCTCCTCCTTCAGCAAAGTCTAAGGCACTCCAGACCCAGGCCTTCTCTGCGCCCTTCATAGGTTCCAGCTTCATAGCTGCTGTGATCCAGTGGTTTGCACAGATCTTAAGTACCTGGTCTCTCCTCATTATCAACCTCACTCGCTTGGTGTCATAATTCTGCAAGATTTTTAGGTCTCCAATACCCCTTTCCTTCCACTGAGTCAGAGTCTTATCGTAGCGATACAGCTTGGCCCTGTGACTGAAGACTACCTGTTCATTTTCCTCTCCTGTAGAAATCTCCACCAGATCAGGCAACGGTACCACAGGTTCAAAGTACTGGCCATCCCTTTCCTCATCCTGGGTTGAATCCTGCTCATCATCAGTACCTACTGAGGCTCTACTCTGGTTAAGCTTAGCAGGAGACTTGGAGGGGCTGATGCCAGGTTGGAAGTTAAATCTGAATCCACCAGTGGATTCGCCAAAGCGGAAAAGATTCTTTCTCAGGGGGCTGCTGGCGATGGGAGAGGCATAGACTGATGAGTCAGCAGTATCATCCAAAGCCTCCTCTCTTAAGTCATAGTTATCCCACTCCAAGGTGGGGCCAGTGGTTTCACTGTGAGGCTTTATTACAAGGCTTGAAACGTTGCTGGATGTTGTCATATCTCCCTGGCTGTCATCTTGGATCTTTGTTTTCTCTTCTGTCAAAAAGAACTTCAAGTCTTTCAAACCAGACTTCATTTCCTCTGCTTTCTGAATGAGGTGTGCTGTTCTGCCTGAGTCAACAAGCTTATGGGGAGTTTGTAGGGGGATGTCCAAGAGCAGTCTCTGACACTCATCAAACTTCTCCTTAAACTCGTCAGCAAGCTCTGGGCTTTTGAACTTAGCAGCCAACTGTTCAAGTTTAGCATCTCCATCGGAGAAGTCATTGGCCATCCAAATCCATGCTTTGTCCGATCCTGCCAGGGGCTTAAGAGTCGTGGTGGTGGTGATCCAGTGGTTGGCGCACACCTTCAGAACTTGCTCTCTTCTCATCAGCACCCTTAACCTGCCATTAGTGTTGTTCTTCAGGAATTTAAGGACCCCTACACCACGCTCTTTCCACTGACTGGAGTTTGCGTCAAATCTGAACAGTTTGACACGCTGAGAGTAAAGAACCTGTTCATCCTCCTCACCAGTCACCAGGTCAATCTTATCAGGCATCTGGACCACTGGTTCAAACTGTATATCGTCATTTTCTTCTGTTCTATACATGTCATCCTCCTCCTGCTCATTTGAGGCATCTATCCTGGCAGTGGTTGCTTGTAATGATGAGAATACTTGCTCACCAGCCCCAGAGAAACCTTTGAAATCAGGGTCTTTCTGGCCAAACTTGAAGTCTCCTCCAGAGGACTTTGCCAAGTCTGCAAAGCTGAATGTGTTGGCTCCTGCAATTAATGGATTTTGATCTTGTTCCGTTTCGCTAACAGCAGGCATAGACACATTTTCTTTTGCCTTGTGTTTATCAGCTATGCTTTTCAGAAAAGTTGAAGCAGACCCTGATGGAAGTACTTGATCGTCAGTTAATGGAGTTTCTTTTGCAGGTTCCTGAATGCCAAACTTGAAGCCACCAGATGGAATGGGCATTGAGAAAGAGAAGCCCGAAGAACATGTGGTACTCGGTACTGACTGAGGAGCTTCAAACTTGAAAGAAGTAGCTGAACTTTTATCTTTGTTTTCACCAAACTGAAAGGTACTGCCAGTTACAAAAGGCACTGTAAACCCACTTCTAGCTGGCTGGTTTGATGAACTTTTGGTTCCAAAGGTAAAGCTGAATGTGGAGGCTGAGGGAGTAGTGCTGGTTGTGCTTTTAGCGTTGGGATTTGGTGTCTGACAGGCCAAGCAATTACTGGCAGAGGCATCGTTTCTCACCAGACAAGTGTCGCAATCCCATTCTCCATCCTTCTTACCAAACATGGTTGCTAAAGAGGGAGCGTCATGGTGGGTAAGGCAGGAAATGCACTCAGTAGCTGATGCATCATTTCTGACCAGGCAGGTGTCACAGTCCCACTGCCCATCTTTCTTTGCAAAATCAGCCCCAAATCCTGACACTGTTGGTGGATCAAATGTTACTGGTGCCCCATCTGTTGATGTAGCTGCAGGGCTTGGGTTTTTACAAGCCACACATTTGTCAGCAGAAGACTCATTTCTTAGTTCGCATACATCACAGTCCCATTGCCCGGGCTTCTTTCTAAATTGGGCACCAAACCCAGAGTCAACCGTAGATAAAGAGGGCTGCACTGCAGTTGCAGCTGGTGCAGTCTGAGCTGTGGTAGGTGTTTTAGGTGAAGCTTTAAGAGTTTTACAAGAAACACAACTGTCTGCAGAGGCCTCGTTTCTTACAGAGCATGTGTCACAGTCCCACTGTCCTGGCTTCTTGCCAAACTGAGCTCCAAAGCCAGTCCCAAATGCAGTGCTTCCTGTGTCAGCAGGTTTTGAGGTGTTGGTGCCAAATGTAAATGAGGAGGGCATAGAGGCTCCAAAAGCAACAAATCCAGTAAATGAAGAGCTAGAACTTTCTGGTTTTGATGCATCAGTCCCAAATTTGAAAGTAAAGGGACTGGTTTTGGTTTCACCAGCAGCTTGAATTACTTGCTTTGATGAAGAGTTTGGATTGGCACTTTGACAAGCAACACACTGCATATCTGTGGGTTTATTTCTCACACAGCACACAGTGCATTCCCATTCCCCTTCTTTGAGAGCAAACTGGGCGGCCAATGAATTTGAAGGTTTTAGATTTTCCTCTTTCTTCTCCTGTTGATTCTGCTTTACTGGTGATTTGAGCACAATTGCCTGGGCTTCCTCAAACTTAGCTTTGAAAAGTGAAGCCTCATCTACGGTTTTGAAGCGGATTGCCAGCTGTTCAGGCTTAGCCTCTTCATCTGCATAATCAATGGCATTCCAGACCCAGGATTTGTCAGAGCCAGCATTCGGTTTCAGTAGCATATCGGCAGTAATGTAGTGGTTTGCACAGATCTTAAGGACCTGTTCCCTTCTCATTAAGAGGCGAACCTTCCCTTTAGTGCTGTGTTTGAGGATTTTAACATTGCCAATGCCTCGCTCTTTCCACTCTTTTGTTTCAGTGTCAAATCGATACAGCTTTGCCCTGTTGCAAAACATTTCCTCCTCCTCTTCCTCACCTGTTTTAACATCTACTTTATCAGGAAGAGGTACAATGGGTTCAAAGTGAGGACCATCCTCATCCTCCTCAACATGAGTGCTGTCATTATCGCTCTCTGCCGCTCTTTCCTCTTCCACTGTAGACTTAGCAACCCCAAACTTAAATGGCTGTTCCACCTTTCCAAACAGACTTCCAGTGCCTGTGCTCTGAGTAGAGTCAGCAAAGGAGAAGCCACTGACATTTTTGTTTCCAAAGGTGAAGATGCCTCCTGTTTGGCTTGGGGAATGCTCCTGGACTTGAGGCTTCTCTAAAACAGTATCTGTTTTAGGGAGAATGTCTGACGTAAGAAGACCAAGCAGACTTTCGCTGTGCTTAGCCTGGGAAGCTGAGAAAATGAAATCTCCATCATTCGATTTAAAGTTGGAGTTGAATTTAAAAGCAGTGGAAGGTGTTGACTGGGCAACTGCGGCTGCTCCAAAACTAGGCACTTTAGGGACTTCAGCAGGTGCCTGTTGGCTAAAAGGGAGCTTCCCAAAGTCCATAGGCTTCCCCTCAATGTTTTTTGGTGGCTGAACTGGGACTACAGATGGCTTGGTGAAGTAGCCAGGTTCAGGCAGGGGAGGGTTTGTGGTTTGTGGGGTTACACTCTGGCCATAATATTCCTCACTATATGGGGAAAGGAGGCTCGTGGCTGGTGATTCAAAACGAAGAGGGGCCCCAAAGACCTGTTCTTGAGGAGGATAAATGCAGGCTGGCGCTGTCTGCAATGGAGGTGTATGAGTGGGTTGCTGATAGGCATACATATGCTGCTGTGGCGGCATACGGTTCATACCATACATTGGGGCCTGTGTAAAGAAAATAAAAAAAAAAGGAACAAACGTCATTCATTATACTCTGACTATGTATATTATTGTAAATAGGGGTTAAAACAGTGATACTTACCTTGGTGGGAGTTACATTTGCTGCTGTTCGCAGGAGATACTGAGAGTTGTAAGCTGGTGACTGATTGTAGTAAACCGAGGGGCCGGTGGTTGCAACTTAGATAAAAAAAAATATATATATTTTGTTAATTTTATACACAAATCTGCCCAGTACTTGTAGACAAAAGTATGGAAATGTGCTTTGGCTCTATTAAGCATGCTGACCTGTTAGGGGAGCCCCATGGTAGGACTGGACTGGGGTGAAAGGCTCCTGTAGTCCCTCTGCCCCGTAGCTCTCCCCATACATTTTGTGATGAGGGGAGCCTGCATTCCCTGAAGAATTGTGTCTCAGATCATGAACCTCATTCTGTAAAAACAAGGAGATTGATGAGGAGTGACTATCTGACTTCTTTACAGAACATAAACTCCAATTGAGAAAAGTCAAGAAAGTAAAACATGTAGAGAGTGAACATCATTTACTAAGTCATTCCTATCTTAATTAGAGCAAACTATCAAATAGCTCATAGGATTTTAATTCATTTTAACTGTAGGGAGAACCAGAACTTAACTTGAAACAGGCCATTAAATTAAAGCAGGTATTAATTTTAATTCGTTTTCCATATTTCCTTAGTCTAATATCACAACTTTTAAAATATGGTCTCTCTTTTTAGGACTGCCACATATTTACCTTTTGACATGATAAATTCAGCATAATGTACTGATGTTTTATTTCATCAGATTGATTTCTCCTTTAAACTTAAACACTGTTCTTACACAAATATATTTAAATACATTTTTAGTAAGTAGATCCATCAAGAAAATGTGTAGAATTTTTCTCTATTAAATGTCTTTTCCTGACCTTGAGGGCTTCAACTTGCTGACACAGCATCTGGAGGAGACTTTTCTGATCCTCCACCCAGTGTGGTTGTGTCTTGGGAGAAATCTGAAAGGCAATTGTGAAAAGTCACTAATTGTATTGAAAATCAATATCTCTGATGAATTCAATGAAACTCTAACCATGCACATGTCATAGAGGAATTTCAGATAGTCTTTTGAATGAGATCCAACGACCTTAACCTACCAGGTGCCTTTTGGAAGGGGAGATGCTTTTGTTAGGAGAGGGAGTGGTGAACTTTATATGGGATATGGTGGCAGAGGTGTCTGTAGGTTGAGTCGGGCTGGAGGTCGCTGGTCCTCTATGGCCCTCCTCCTCCTTTTCCTCCTCTTCATCCATGGCCTCACCACTCTCCCCAAGCTGCTGGTTCACATCATTGAGGAGGTCCACAATTTCCTCCATGGAAACAGGCAGCTGGGATATAAGTGTAATATATTGTTACACAGCTGCAGAGTTGTTCACATTTAGAAGAAATAATCAAGATGAGTTGTTTTAACTATTCTATAAACAATGTGAAACCAGTTTTGCTTTTGATTTTATTGAAGGTTTACCTGGCTAGGAGCTACAAGAATGGGACTTACCTTCTCAATATCATCTGCATTACCATTGTAGATCTTGGACAGGTAGGTTCTGAACTTTTTCAGAAAAGTGATACACCTGTCTTGTGTCTCCTCAACACCATTGCTGGCCTCCTCTGATAGTCGCTGGTAAATCTTCCAAGGAAACATAGCACATCATAAAAACAAAAATAAATAAGGCATACAGAGCTGCCATAAACACTAGCATTGATATCACTAATGCACTAATCATATATCACATATCGGCTTTTGTTGGGGTCTCATTTTGAGGGATCCATTACTCAAAATTGCAAATATACTAGAATGCACAATATTAGATTTTTACTGTATGCCAACATTTTCTGAATAATAATTGGTTGTGCTAATATATGCACATTTTCTTCACCTCATTGCAGAGAAAATAAAAGATTCTCCCATTGTGGAATAAATATATTATTATACAAACTCATACTCACATACACTCATAACAACACATGTGTTTTCATAAATTCCGCTAGATATTGTTCTATTAAAAAAAACGTGATTAAAAAAAGCCTGCAGTTGTTTAACCCAGATGGTGATAGAGGACCTAGTAATGATGTAAGTCTAAAACCTTTGACTTACCTGTGCCAAATGCCAGGTGGATGACATGTTATTGATTGTTTCTAAGGTAGCAATTGCCTCCTCTGTCTTGCCTTCAATGTCAAGGAGAGCTGCATATGCTACCTTGGCTTCCTCTTCATAACCCTTCACAAAAAAAATCTGAAATGGAACAAGGACAAAAATACATACAATTTGTACCGTATATCAGCATGTTTTAACTTTTATCTCTTATTTAGAAAATTCTTCATTTTAATTAACTAGTTTTAGAGCTGCATACATATTTGTGGGCCCAGTGGGAATCAAACCACAAAACCAAGATCTATCATACTCTATACTTTGACCTTTGGATCACCAAAATATTTGCAAATCAGTGCATACATGTGATAATAAAAGCATATAATAAAAGTAATCAATGAAGATTTGTTAAAATCTTGTATTATTAATTATGTAGTATTAACCTGAATATCTTTAGATGGAAAGTGTATGAAGAGGGGGTCGAGTGGTTCTGGTATACTGCGTCTGTTTTTGATCCTTTCCAGCAGTGGAAGCGCAGATTTCCAGTAGTGAACACTTCGACCGATGTATTCCTTCTGGTCGTAGTACGAGTTCACTCCATCACCCTGGGTTATTTCACAAACAAAGACAACATTAAGGTGAGCAGGCTACAGTAGCCAGTGTTTCCCATGAACTACCTATACTGTGCAAGCAAAGCATCAATTACGCTGCCTAGAGTTTGAGAAAGGTGAGCAGGGAGATATTCCACTCATGGCTGACTTGGTGATATACATACATACAATCTCTCTTATTGTAGTTTTTCTAATAAAGATAGCATTAACGTGATGAAATAGCCCAGGAGAACAAGTCTAGCTGCAAGTTCTACGAGAAGAAGCGGAGAAGACGCAACCAATTTAAAGAAATGGTATAGGTTGTAAAATAATCTGATATCAGACAATGAATATAGGATATGTTTCTGAATATGTTGATATGAAATGAATAATGTGAAATGATCACCCAACAATGATTTAACATGGTTGAAAAATGTACAATGCCTTAAATCTTTTTAATGACCCGATTCAATACAACTGTCGAGCTGGCTACTTAATAAGTGTGTGGAAACCCTGTTCGTTTGTGTTTGTGCGTGCGTACCGTCTGGCTGAGACACTGAGCCCAGTGGATGGCCAATGCTGGTTGGAGCCCATGCTTTTCTCCGGCCCTCAGAGTGTTTAGTCCGTGTTGCACGATCATCCGAAGTTTAGCTGACATACCGGGACTACCACGAGACATACAACAAAAGTAGTGAACACTCGTGCACAAAAAACATTTACACTGAAATTACCAGGCACTCCATTTGGACTATTTATGTCACTTACTGTAAAACAGTGAGAACAAAGGGTATAAGAAAAACATTTCCCCAAATGTTAATCCATGAATAGTCTTAGTCGGCCAAGTTTTCATTGATCGGGTTGTCACAGATATAAAAACAAAGCTAGACAGTGTAACTTCAACAAAGGTAACCAATCAAATAAATTATGTAAGATGTGGACTTAACTAGTTGATATAATAATTATAACAGCACACATTCTTGCAAATATACCACGTTTTGTTTTTACCCTAGTTGTACTCACGCTGCTCGTTTGTGAATGAGGCTGTAGATGGCATCCCACCACTCCCGCTGTCTGTCAGTGGTTAAGAGGCGAAGAAGAGGAAGGGGAAGGCAGCGAGGCTCAAAAAGCTGCTTTTGTTGCTGCTGGTTCACAGCACTGTTGATCTTTGCCATCTCCTGAAGTTGACAGTGGCTACAGAACACAACCCCATATAAAAACACCTGGATGGAGTAAACCAGACAGACATAGATTTTTACATTTTGGACGAAATATAAAATTTTAAATCAAATGCCATAAATAAATGTGTATGTTATTCTTATTTTTGCGATGTTCTGAACTTCTGACAATTTTCATGCAAAGCTTTAACTTGTGTCATGTTGACCCATCAGCCGACTGATTTCGCTCACCTCTAAGTCCAGGAGGCAGATGGACTCTGGTGCGTTGGTGTTCAGTTTGGAAGTTTCCAGAGTAAGTCTTGGAAAGAGCTGCTGTAGCCAATCCCGCATGGCCAGCCTTTGGGCCAGGAGGGTCCACTGCAGCCCCAACCAGCTTAGATGTTGTAAGTCACCACCATGCCGAAGGATGGAACCTGTAGAAACACCAAAGTTATTACAAAATAAGACGATATAAAATGTACTGTTCTGTCCACACACAAACATACAATACATAAGCGCCTTTCACACATGCACTCCAGACAATTTCCTGAAAACATGACAGCGTGTGTGCATGTGTGAAAGGAGCTATAACATAAAGCTACTTTAGTACGTAGATTATTGGATTTGTACCAGAGTCCCATTTGGCGAGTTGAGACAGCTCTGGAGCCGTGGTGTTAATGGAACGAATGTCATCATTGGCAATAAAGGAAGATCCAGTGGATGCCTGTGGTCCAAACAGGAGTTCAAACAGCGAGTCCTGACCGCTACGGTTCCCGAACGCCTCCACCACCTATACATAGAAAATAAAAATATTAAGTTTTATTCTACAAATTTAGCATCAGTTTATCAGTGCTGTCTATGCTGAATATGATTGTAAGGAGACAAAGCAAAAGTGCATGTAATATGGAGTGGTAAAATGTTTGCATTTTCACTGCATATATTTTTTTTGTCATATTTAAATCCAAACTGTTTATAACAATGCCCCTTAGTGACAAAGCACTTTCCAGGTGGAGAAGGCTACAAATTAAGCCAACTGAAAGACATGGACAGACCTCTCTGATTAAGGTGGATGTATCACTGCTCAGATTTAGCAACATGTGGCCAGCCTGACTCTGACGGTCATTGGCCAGCAACTCAAGAAGAGGTGGAGATGACTGGTCTCTTTTGGTCACTTTAGCTTTTGGTCTGGGGACCTGGTGGAAGGAAAAAGGAAACAAACTTTAATCGGTAGCTGAAATTCTCAAATAAAGTCTGTAAATGAGAAATCTCATGAAATTAAAGAAGAAACACAACATAACATGCCATGTAAGGCAGCTGTAAAGAGTTAAACTGTCAAAAGTCCAGCTATTACTATCCATCTTAGGGTTATAACATTGCTAGGTCCTGAGGAATACTGGGTAGGGGCATCTATCACATTAGTATATTTCAAATAAATGGTAGATACATTTACAAAAAGCAAGGAAAACCAATAAACAAAATAAAAGCTAAAAAAATTTTAATACTTCTGTAAAACCAACTTAAGAATTAGCATCCACCAAAAAGGTCATCTCTGGTTATATGCTAGCATCATCCCTCAAAGACAATGGGGTTGGTACTATGTCGGTACCTGATATGCCAACAGGTAGCATAGTCCAGCCAGGTCAATGACAGCCCTCCAGGTCTGTTGGCGATCCTGAGCGAGCTTCAACAGTAGCGTAGCTGCATGCAGGTAGAGGTGACCTCTCATCTCCACAAACACTTCACAAAGATCGTCTGTGTGGTGGCCAGCAACACTGCTCAGCGTCTGCATAGCTTGGTCAAAACTACACACCCACAGACATACACACAGGCTGTTTAATACGCAGTTCACTGAAGTTGTCAAGATGCTTTAGGAGAATATATCAAAACAAATGGTCCCCTGCAAGGGGTTGTCAAAAAAAGTACTTTGCTATGGTTTTCGATGCCACTTCTTTAAAATGATCTTCAATCATTTTATTTTTGATTGTATTGAAAGTACTATAACTATTAAAAACCAACTACAATCAGACTTTAAACCTATGGTTGACTAAATGATAAATACTGGCAGCGGAGAAGGCCTCTGCAGATGCAGTCACCACCACCACCACCACACAGTTTTGGGGGTTCATGAGGGATGAATTAGAGGGGTGTTTTTTGTCAGTCTTTAGCAAACTGCCGATTTCTTTAAGGGTTTTTCAACTCATTACGCCCTTATAAATGTTAACAGATTTAAAATTGTGTTGTGGGTTTCCACTTAAAACAGAACTGTGACAAGGATGCTAGGGATTATAAAGAAAATAAACACAAAGAACTTGAGGCTTGGGAGACATGTCTTATATATCTGAAAATGAAAAAATACAATTAAACAGATTGAACTTGTCTACAGAATATTCACCCAACCCTAGGACCTCAGCATGACCTACCCTTTCAGGGCATCAAGGCTGGGCTGAACATTGCTCTCAGAGAGTGTGATCCTCAGCAGGCTGCAGTGGGCCAACAGCAGCTCCCTCTGGAGACGCCGACACATCTTCTCATTACTAGAGACGCTGGGCTGAGCCAGATACTCCTGCAACAAAGGTCGAACACATTTTTGTATTATTATGAACTTAAACAGGTCAGATTTCAAATTTTAAAAAATGCAGTCCAAACATGTCAACTATACTATATATATCAGCGCTTCGATGCTGACCTGCAGTGTGTGCAATACCACAGTGTACCAGTCCAGACTGTGGCTCAGTACGCCCCTTTTCTCAACAGCCAGGCAATGCTTAACAGCTTCATCCAACCGTCCATCCTGACAGAACAGCTGAACCAGCTTCACGTTTACGTGAGCGTCTGCTGGCCTTGCTGCCAGCTCAGCCTGGAGGAGGTCAAACAACTGGTTCCAACCCGGCTGACCTTGACGACTTAACAAACGCTCCTGCAGAGGGCAACAGAGATAAACAGTCAGTGTGGAAGTCTTTCCTCTTTAATCTATATCGCCTCCTTTATACAAAGTTTGTAAATACAATTTTAAACAATAATGATAGAGTTCAGGGCATGGACATTTTGGCAGGTGGTGGTTAAATAAAAGTTAACAGTGCCATTAGATGACTTCAAGAGTTTACCAAAGCAGTGCACAATGGATGTCTTTCTGGAATTAAGAAGTATTGGAGCCTCACCTTCAGGTTGAAGACTGCAGGGTTTCCTGGCAGAAGCTTGTTAGCTTTCTCCACCCAAAACTCTGCTCTGCTGTCACACTCCACCTTACTCACAAGTAACTCAGCCACCTTCAGCACCAGGTCCCTCTGGGCTGGGTTCAAATCTACTGACCGCTAGATACACACAAAGAAGTGAAGACATACTAGTGTCAATCTTAACAAAAGCCTGCAGGGAGGTTATCTATCCAAAAGCTAACACTCTTCCAAAAACAACATCCAAAACAGGACACAAGTGGCAAAGGAACACAATTTTGAAGGCTACATTACTTATAACTATGTGGAGCCAGATGCTGTAGAGGGAAGTCTTATTAAGTTGTATAAAGATGATGAGACAGGGGTCTAAAGCTAGAGGGCTGCAAACAATTACATATATTATAATGACAGAAAGGCAAATGAAACAGACTTTATTTGAATGTTATTTCAACCTGATCTGACAATTTGCTTATGTCCCAGGTCTGTAATAACAGAAAATACATACTTGACAACCACTGCTTATTCCCACAATGTGTCAGATACATGTACTGTGTATCCTGAAGGTGCTATTATCCAAGATCCCAGCCAACAGGTATCTAGCCCAAATTAAAGTATTTGGGGGAAATAGTTATGTTATGTTTTACTATTGACCAATTACCTACATTTTAAAAGAAAGCATACAGTAAAGTAGCATTTGTTGAGACAGATATACCAATATGGCATGGTTATGCAGGTGTGAATGAGACTGCCAAAAAATGTATTTAACAATTCTTAATTTTTAGAATGTTCATTATTAAGTGTTTGTCCTCTGCTTGAGATATTAGGTCAAAAGAACTAATCAGTGTTTTTTTATCTACTGCATCTCATTTCAAATTTACAGTATTTGCAACTTGCACATTTCACAAAAGTGACACCAAAGAAGGTTGGAAAAACTATCCAAAAACGTATAACTGTATAATATGGAACAATTTGTACATTTTAAAAAGGAAGTCTTCATATTGTCGTTTTGCTGTCATTTACTTTTTAAGCATGTAATGGCAGAGCTGATTTTTTTTTTTCAGCAAACCTGAGAGACAGGGAGCCATCTATGATTAAAAAACGTGCTTATTGGATATCTGCACACTAAAACAAAAACAAACTAAAAGCTTAGGGGGGAATGGTAGGAGTCAGATGCAAGCAGCCAAATGAGTTGTAATGGAAGCTACCGGTTTAGATTTCTGTCCATACTGTTGGGATGGCTGCCTCAATACTGTCATTTAATGCATGGCTAAAAGAATAGGGAATTGGTTGGCTATTGTGAGTTTGTGGGAGATTTTTAAAGAGACCAGGTGTGTCAAAGAGATTACCTTTTCAATAAATGTAAAATAAAAAAAGTGCTTTAATTTCTAAGAGCACTCCATGTTCTTCATTCTTTCAGGAGGAAATACTTTGTTTTCTTCCTACCTTGTAACATCCTACTGCCTTGTTGATGTCTCCCTCTCGCTCATACAGCTGTCCAAGGAATTTGTGTGCTTTTGGATCCCTCTCCTGGACTTTAAGATAGTCTGACACATGTCTAGGAAAAGCATGAAAAATGCATGATTACAATAATTTACAATAATACAGTTTGTCAACAATTGAAAGTTTGTATGTTTACCTTTTTGCAAGTTCATATTCCTTTGCTTCAAAGTACAATTTAGCAAATAAAAAACCCTTGACTGGCTTCTGTGAAAGAATTCAACAAAGAAGAATATTGGTTAATCAGCAATGTTTGAGCCATTAAAAAAGTATCTTGCGTCTTAGGTTAGCTAACAGGCACAATAACAATGCAATCAAGTTTTAATGTACAACAAGTCTTATTTGGAGGTCAGTCCTGACATGTAAAAAAACAAAAAGAAAAATATCAGCCAACATGGATATAAAATTATCTCAATTTACGATTCACCACCAGACTAGAGTGATCGTTCCTTGATACCCAAGTGCTTTGACTTACGTACTTGAGCATACTGAGCTATAGGGCAAGCACCTCAATCTTTAAAATGATCTAAACAATGCACATATAAACATTGAAGCATTACCTTTTCATACCATTAATCTTAGTTTTATTAATTTCATTAAATTTATTTTATGTTTGACATCGAGCGATTTTATTGAAAACATTATAGGTATTTATTGCATTTGTAGAATGGCATGTCGACCAGTTTCCTAGAGTAAGGCATCTTTGCTATCTTTAACATGACATCAATTACCAAAATAGAAATGCTAGAAAATTAACACTTAAATGTGTAATTCAGGGCATGTTTGTAGTTTAGCGTCATTCAATGTCTCACTTATTTTAATGCCAAATAACCTAAACTACATTATATAAAGGTTATTGCCGTCCTTTCTATCAGTAATGTAAACAATTGAAAAAATAGCTAGTGAAGTATAAGTGCTCTAATTTTCTGTTTACCGATAAACTTTTCGGTAATCAAGCAAATCAATCAATCGGTTAATGACAGATTTCTACTGTTTATTAGTTACTATACATGAGTTATCGGTACGAAATTCTGGTTAAATCGGGACCTGAAGCTATGTTGTCACAGATTTATAAAACTAGTACTAGTGGACGCTAGCTAGCACGGCTAATTCGCTAGGGCTGCTGTAACAACCCCATGCCGCGCAATTTCCCAAGCATAGAGGGAAGACACGACGAGTCGTCATCAAGCCGGTTTGCAAACGCTCGCGCAGCTAGCTTGTGGCGTTTAACAGCGGTTACACAGAACATAAAAATCATGCTAACGTCGGTTTAAGCTAATAAACACTTAAGCTAATTTGATGCTAGTGTTCAGGTTTATCTTCTTGTGCTGGCTGGCTGACACATGCTGGTCTAACATGATGGCAGTAGCATGCTAACATTAGCCACCGGCTTAACTTACCTCTTTGAGTGAGGGAGACGAACTCTGTACTGTAGAAACGTAACGGTCCACTTCAGCCTTACTCCGCCGCATGGTTTTGAAAAACTAATACCTCTAAAACGACTGATTATGGTGCATACATTACCAGGAATTCACTAAATATAAAAACTGACATTAGTATCAGTTTCGACTGTCACTCCATAGCATGAACTCCCATAACGTCAATGCGCACGCAGTCTCGCCCTAGAAGATCACGTGGGTGTGAACATCGGGATCCTTAACCAATAAAAACCGAATATGCTTTTGACCACAATGACGCACTCTAGTTTGAAAGGGGGCTTGCTGACGGGGGTGAATAATCTGTCAAGATCACGGTTGTGTCATTCAAATTCCAATATTATTATTCTATATTAAAAATCAAAAAATCAAACAGCAAGTAAACCTCCGTCTGTAGGTAGAAATAGTTGTGATACATTTTACAGAGTTTTTTATAAACCATGCATACTTCCTTCACCAGGGTTAGTTTAAGCATTGCATGTCTTTAAAAGGGACTATACATCTGTAGTGTTATAAAAGCAATCATTTCCATTACAATCAGTGCTGCCTGTGCTCATTGTTGAGTTGTACCACAACACCATCTCAATCCATAGCATATCAAAGTAATAGTATTTTAGCTTGAGAAAGTCCAAATACGTTACTTTTAGCTGCAAACAACAGTATGAATCTATATATAAAGCAAACAACCAAATTGCATTAGTGTGATTAATTTTGTGTATGTAACCACAACAGTTATAGAAACTAAGAATGTTTCCAACCATACTTATGGATCTAATTAAATGATGCCTGTGAATATCAAACCTGCAAGTGATGTCATGTAACATTCAGAGAGAGATGAGAAGTTGTCAATCAAAAACATAACTACATGCACACCAGTAGGATTTACATATGTTTATTCAGATGAGTGGACAGATTTATCTCAGATACAATAAAAAAATGACTTTTGTTCAAGTCTACAACTTGCACATTGTGTGTTTAAATGAATAAATATTGTCTATTGACAAGCATTCTGAGTACACTATAGGGACAGTGTCTCTGTGTAAAGTGTCACCCCAGTAGTAGGATATTAAATAAAACTATCCACTGGATTATTTATAGTGGAGCTGAAGTTCTGCTTCACAACAGACCAGTGGATAGTTTGACTTCTACATGACACGAAAAATATTTTGGCATACAATATGTAGTGACCTTAACAGTAGTAACATGGGATTTGTATCTCCATAGAATAGTGGAATGTCTTACTCTCTACTATGTAAAAGATTGATGTTTTACGCTAAAATATTGCTTGAGTGAAACATTTTTTTTTTTTCAGAATGGAAATTATTCTCTATCGTTTACAACAGTTGGCTTTCTTTCCTAAGAGGTCTGAGCCTTGAGAAAGTCGGTAAACCTCTTTAAGAGGATCACTTTCTCTGGATTACAAACAGCAGGGACACATGTTCAACATCTAACATTACTCCCACATCCGGTCTTTGCACATGCCACAAGGCATCATGTTGTAACAGACCTAGAGTTACCAGTTGCTGTGCAATAAATCCTGTTAAAGTGGAGCTTCAAACTCTGAGTGTTTTAGATGTGTTGCTCAAACTTGGAAAACTTTACTTTGTTGAATTTCTAATACTCTGTTGCCCTCACATATTTACTTTTTATGACAAAAGATAAAACAAAAACCCAAAATTATAATCTTGGTTTCTATTCCAGGGCTGTTGAACCTAATTCCTAAATCAGTGTAAACACCTTTACTTAGAGATTGTTTAACACATGAAATGCATAGCACATAAAAAGGCTACAATAGGATTTCAATAAAATACAATATGTAAAAACTTTATAGAGCTAAAAAGAAGCTAAAAGGCTTAAACTTAAAAACTTAAAATACACATTAATCAAACATAAAATAGTACATGTTGGACAAGAAAAATTTGAATTATGATATACACATTTGATATAACTGTATTTTCCTCAACTTTCTTTTGGTTCTATAATTCTACCAGAGTATAAGTAACATAATACAACACAGGACACATGGCTTGGCATCATGAGGCACGTTGGAAAGCAAGTTAAAAGTTTATCAATACAAGTTATATTTTTCTTATGTTAGCATGTTGTCTTAAAGCTGATTTGTCATTTTGAAATACAGGACCATCAATATCTGTGTTTTGGTTTAAAGTATGTGATAAAATAAGGCAAGCATGTAAAAAATAAAGAGTCCAGTATATGAGCCAAAACACACTGAATAGGTTAACATACTGCACAGACTGACAATCTGTCTGTTTCAGGCTCATGAAGTGATTAATTGAGTGAAAGGACAAAAAGTGGAGTGTTCCACTGAAAGTTTAGCCTACAAGTTAATACCAAAGCTATATGATAGGATTGTAAATTCCGGATATGTGACATGAAGTGCCACCTCACCACAGTCTCAACTGTGTGGTTATTTCCGTGCAACAGTTTCAGACAGCTTCTTCAGTCTCTTCTTCAGCTCCAGAGGGAATTTCTCATAGCACTTCTTACACACTGGCTTCATGTCAAACTCCACAAACTTGTTCCTGTGGAAAAAAGAGTAACAGCCAGCGTTAAAGGTTGGAAGTTAAATGGCATCATCCCCAGTACACATCTTTTTTAATGCAATGCTACACACATTAAAACATTCACAGTTATAGAAATCATAACCTTAAAAATACCCTCTGAAACAGCACATGAATTGATATGTGACATGCATGTCAAATGTGAAAAAAAAAATGTGAAAAAACAACAAAACTTTGATTAAAATTCAACATTGTGGATGGATTTATTTTTTCAGTAATTATTTCATTGTCAACTGCCTAATGTTTCCTTTTAATTCAACTTAGTCACAACATTGTCTTGTTGTTTTTTTTAAAGTTCCTGAGAAAATTCTTTGTAAGGATTTTTTTCAAGAACTACTATTGTCTAAAAAATAAACACGTATCATTATCTTTATATTGTGTTTATTGATGTAGACACACATAATGAGTACAATTTTTTTAATATTGTTTTCAGAGTGACACTACAAATTGTGAAGTGTAAAGTCCTGGCAGGTATAATATGTGCTCTTTGGTTTAGCTCCCTAAACCTCTCCTCCAGCTGCCCTGGATGCCATTCCCTCCCAAAGCAGATCAAAAAGACCAGGCACGTGTCAAACCTGGTGGGTCCTCAGTACTTCCACAGCTGCAGCCAGAAATCTGCCAGAAGCGATTAATGCTTAAGCCTTTACGCTCAGACAAGCCTGGAGACCCAGAAAACAGCGTATACCCTAAACCATGTGATTGATCTGATTTTCCTGTTTGCATAGCAGGGGTTACCAGAGTACGAGCCATAATCCTGACTAGTGTTCCTGGCTGAGAAGATTGTAAGGTGTAAGGTGTCTTGGAATATATTTAGAGTGTGCATGTCCACCTACTGGCTTCAGAGTAAGTTTAACTAAGTATAAAAGTGATGCGGAATAACAGTGACATGGAGAATGTTTGAAAAGTGATGACAATGAAACAACAGAAGATTAGAAACAAACGAAGGAAGATGGAAACTGACCAAAGGAAGAACAGTGGAAGTGAGGGAGAAAGGAGAAAGAGAGGTTCACAGACACATGGGTATCAATAATTTCTTCTTCTCTTTCGAGACGCGTTCACGCTTGGCCAGCCGGCGTTTCATGTCATCCGGCAGGCGTTCGTAGCAGTGCTTACACACTGGTTTCAGATCCACCTCCACAAACTTTTCCCTGACAGAGCAGGTAGGGGGGAGATATAGCGAGAGGAGGAGGATGAGAGGAAATACATTGAGGTAGCAAGGATAGAGAGAAGAAATAGAGGGATTCAAGGTTCAAGGTAGCAGAAGATTAGAGAGCGAAAGGGAAGGAGAGGTAGAGCAAGAAAAGCATATAAAAAGGAAAATAAAAAGGGATGATGAAGGGGAGAAGAGTTGGAGAAACAACCCACAGAGACACAGCATTAAAGGGGAAGTAAGAAGAATCAGGATTGAAAAAAGAGACAGTTATCAGCAGAAAAAAGTCTCAGACGCTGAGTAGTTGTGATAGAGAATAATGAAATGCAAATATAGTTTGGCCAGTTTTCTCGTGACTACTTAATATTATCAATAGCAAATTAATATAATCAATCCCTCTACACAGTGGGAGTATTGATGTCTCTCAGACTTGTGTATAACTTACTTAAGAGTGAGCTTAGTGTTGCAGGTAGAGCAGGCAAAACAGTTCACACACCAAGCCTTGTTGAGGGCAGACACCACTGGGAATACAAATAGAAAAAACATTGTCAGATGAGACACTGGTCTTAGTCTGAGCCTGAATGTGCGAGAAATCAGGCACACAATATAGAGAGCAAATTATAGTCATTGTCATATAAAAAAGAGAACTATCATGGAAAACATTGACATTAGCCAAACAGAATATTGAGTGACATATTATTCAAAACAAGGTTCCTTACCATCTCCTTCGATAACACGATTGCAGTGGTAGCAAACATCTCCGAACAGCTGATTGTGACGAGGGGAGAGAAACAGTAAGTTACCCGGTGACATGTCTTATAACATAATGCAACACAATGCAATACTGGCAGTCTTTATCATTGTACATATGACATGCCTCCTTTAAAAACATGCAAACAAGCACAGGCTACAGAGGCATGTTGTAAACCTCCCTGGAAGCACAAGTGCGTGGGGAAAAATACCTGAACACTCTAACACAAGGTGGAATCATTCCATGACTAAATGAGAGTCAGCATTAAAGATATTTGAGATGTCTTTAAAATCTAAAGTCACATAAATAATTATTTTCACTGCCAAACCTTCCTTTGATGTTATTGTATTATTGGAACTTTTTTCTGGAATTTTCTGGATACACCGTGGACAAGTGTTAGACCGACAGTTCCACCGGGAGGTCTCAGTAGCCACCAGAAGTAATAATGGAACTATTGTACTAACTAACTTATTTAACCATTACTAATACTACTAATAATATAACTATCATTAGTTCTGGTAGCTACCAGATCTAATAATAGTCCCTTGTTGCAAGTCCATGGATCCATGTAGTGAAGGGAATGGTCAAAAACAAGGGTGCTGATTGGCCAAAATGGAGTGCTGTGAATCATCATTGTTCTTCCTCATCAACCAGATATAAGTCTCAGTAAACAGAAATTCAATTGTGAGAAATGAAACTGAATTCAAACTAATAAATTCAATTTCAAATTATGGTATTTCAGATGAAGTCTTTCAATGCAATTATTCAAGCTTAACAATACAAATTCATATTATGTGATTCAAATTCAAATTTTGAATTCAATTATTTAAGTTGAGCAATTCAAATTCAAAGATAAATAATTGAAATTCAGTTTCTACTGACACATATTTCTGCCCATATATGTCACTCAGCCCATTTTTTTTCCTTTAATTTTTGTATTTATTACTTATGTATGAAATGTTGTTCACTTGATTAAAAGTGGTAACCAAAGGGCCATAAAGGTGCATTACTGTAATGTGAAATCTCATTGGCTCTCTCATCAGTAGTTAGTTTGCAGGTTCTGAGAGTTTGGTTTGTTTTGATGACTTGAATACTATAAATAGCCAGAGTAGGCAAGATTTTATAAGAGGCAAAAAATATCTGGTTTAAGTTCTGTTTATAAGTTCAACATAAATATTCCCAGTACATTTATTACTACTGTTAATACTGAGTGTTACCTGGTTATAGTGTGTTTCACAGTAGGCCAGACCCTTGCGTTCGTAGTGACGGTGTCCAAGGAAGGGTTTCTCACACTTAGCACACACAAAATGCTAAAAAACAAACCCACAGCCAAGCACACATGGTAAGCACAGCTGTCAGTCAGTACATTATCATATTCAGGCAGCAGCGCAATTTAGCTCAGACATTATCAGGTCAGACCACAACCAGATCAGTTCAGTCCAGATGTCCTGTAGTCCAAACAGGAACCAGAGAGAAGGTAGGGTGGATAGAATAGTAAGCTCTTGGGGGTGTAATAATCCTTCAAAAAGATATGTGAGGAATTATGGAGGGATACGACAGATATGAAAGGGGAATATACACCTGATAATCCCCATTTAAGCCCTCAGTAACAACTGGATAAGGACCCTCTATGTGTCTGTAAATGACATTATTATTGAGTATGACAGGCGAAGACTTAACAAATATGGACTAAAAGCAATAACATTTTGATCCTGTGTGTATTGCTAGCCAATTCTGCCAAAACAAAATAATATATATATATATTTTTTTTTTGAAATTCTTAACTCAAATTAAGTGCACATTTCTTCCATAATTGTATTCTTGTAGTATTTAAAAAGCCTCAGACAGAGCATTATATGACCCTGGATAATTAAACCCTTTAGAGTCTCGTATAAACCCATTTAATCCCAAATTGTTCCCTGCTATGGTTGTACACAATTCCAATGATAATTTTAGATAACAAAAAAATGTAAGCATATTAATTACTATCTTAGGTGCCTTTCTAAATTAAATAACTAATTCGAGGTAATCGAGTTGAAAGATGATCAGGCATCAAAAAAAAGTTAATGGCAATCTCACTATCATCAGGACATCATGCTGTGGACCGAAGTGCTGGTCAGTCAGACAGAAACTAATTTGTAAACTTATATATTAGTGTAACCCGTGTAAGGAGGCCGGGAAAATCTACATAGGCAGGGACAAACGAGACACAGGGCAGCAGTCAACGTCGGGTCAATCACTAATTCCCTCACCATGTCAAAGTGTCTCTCACAATAGGCACGACCACTGCGCTCATAAAATGGGTGGCCCTGAAATGGGCGCTCACACACAGCGCACACATGATGCTACATGTGGAGTAGGGAAGATGGGGAACAATACCAATAAAATTTGAATAGACAGAAGAAAAAATGAAGATAGGTGGTATAGGTATGATGCCAGAATAAGAACAAGAAAGAGACAGAATGCAGAGGAATGATTTTCACAGCTCAGGAATGGAGCGCCCTGAACATAACTGTGAAGATAAAGCTGGGGAAAGATTTAGGCACACATATGGCAAACATAAGTGAAATCATTCGAATGCAGGTAATAAAAACAATAGGTATAGACACACAATCCTGAATATATAGTTACTTCAGTTTCTTAAATATTTACATTTTCAAGTAAATTATATTTCAGCAGGAAGTCAATTCAACAATTATTGTAAATATTTGAGACATCAAGGATTTATCTTCTGTTTCAGATTCAAACTAATTTAATCACAAATGTAAAAATACATCTAGAACCAATCAGACTGACAATACCAAATATATTGACTTTTGGGACTTTTGAATTTGAGTGGAAATCCAATGTAGACTTGATGTAAAGTCTCCTAAGCTTCAGTTAACTGATTCTCAGAAGTTAAACAGTGTAACATCGCACCTCCACATGCCACTGCTTGCCCATGGCATTAACCACGCGGCCCTCGATGGGTCTCCTGCAGGCCCCGCAGATGGGGACACCCATCTTGTCATGGCAGGGCAGGCAGTAAAGCTCCCCCTTCAGTTCCCTGGCATCAGCTGTCAGCTCCTTACTGCAGACATAGAGGTTAATAAAACCAGATCAGCTCTGCTATGACTCAGGTAAAGTGCAATAAAGCAAATGCAAGAGATGTAAACACATTCCACAGTTACCAACACATTCTAAAGTTATTGATGCAAACAAAAAGTTTTTTTTGTTTCAAAAATACAAATATAATGAGGATTTTGAAGCTGTATTTACATACATGTCCAAAGAAAAAGACCAAAAACAGCAAATCTGGTGGAAATATAAAAAGCTAAATGTTGTAAATATAATGCAATTAAATACAAGACATTTTTATGTTTGATATCATTAGACGCTGTGACCAAGTCACATTACAGCATTGACATAACACATGTGATTACATGTGTTTACAATTACAATTGCATAGTTAGTCCACCAGAGAGCAGTCTTTGGTCCCCTTATGTCATTGCAGCTTGAAAGTTCTGCATGTTTCGAGTATTTGTTTCAAGTCTGCATAGAAGATTCACTTGTAACACACATTTTTTGGATATTTGTAAAGTTTTCTTGATAATTTTGGCAGATACGTTACAACATAATGATCATGGGTAATCTCTCTCTCCTACATATATTTAAGGCACCGGATTCTAGCATCAAAGTATGCACAGACCTTGCAGCATTCTGACTGCGTAAAGAACACAGTGTGACTTGGGTATGGAATAAAAAGATCACTATCTGTAAGTCTGGTGCCTTTTCAGGACTGTTTGCAGTTTGTGGCATCCAGTAATACCATTGCCTCCAGGCTCTGAATGATCTTGGAAGTGGACATTACCTCTTGGTTTCATAAGTGAAGCCAGAGGGAAGAGCTTTAAACCTACATTCTTTCAGTTGACCAGAATCAGATCCACCACAGATGAAGAAACTGGCCAGGTTTGTGTGCGTGAATGTTTACCCGCAGTTGTTGCAGTTGAAATGATCAGGGTGGTAGGGGTCATTCTTGAACAGGAGAGGCTGCTCCTCGATAATGGAGTGACACTTCTGACAGATGTACTTGCCGAGGCCTCGAGCTTTCTCACGGTTGTGACATGGACGACACAGGTGCCTGATTGGAGAGTGACGAACGGAAAAGAGAAGAAAATTACCAAAAAAGGCAGAGCAATACAGGCTAACAAAATCCTAAGATCTCTTTAGACAGATCAGTAAAATCTCTGATGTGCTTCAGGGTCAGCAGATTAATATACTGTAACTTGCCTAGTATATTTAAAGGATCATTTCGCATTAAGTGTATGAAACAAAAATCATTAATTATTATCATCCTACAGGAACCTCATCCATGATAAGTACTGCTCCCAGACTTCATTACCAAGATCTAAAGGAAAACAATGCATATGAAAATTAAATAAAGGTATTTACTCATTGTAATCATTCATTTCATCCGCACTAACTGCATGCATAGGTCCTTCTAGAGGCAGGACCATTAAAAGGAGGTAAAAGCTGATAATGCTTGACACTGGTGAGAGGAAGTGAATCAAAGAAAACATCATCCTGCCGTGCAGTAGCCATAAGCTGATATATTTAAACACGTTGGTAACCGGTGGTGGAGGAACTGACCTCCCAGCATTCTTTACAAATCCAACATCAGCGAGCACAGCATGGCAGATGTCACAGCAGAAACAGTCTGGATGCCAACTGTTGTTCATAGCCTTGATGACACGGCCAATGATGAACTCACCTGGAGGGATGACGGAGAACTCGTTTATGAGCAAACAGTTACACAGATATTTATTATTTCAAGGGCCTTTCCTATAAGCTTTATTTCTACGTGACGTTGAACAGGCAGGGTCGGGTACAGTAAATGGATGGATGTTATGTATTCTCTGTTACTGCAGTTCCAGTACTTACCACACTGGTGGCAGCAGGGAGCGAACAGCATCTGGAAGTCATGTTCACAGTATTTCCTGCCTTCAAACTGTCAAAAGAATTGAAACAATTTGTAAACATTATTTAATCACACAGTTGACTTCTGTTCAATATAAAATGTATTATACATATAAATATAAATGTATTCATATTGAAAATGACAAACAATGTTTTGTGAAACTGTTTCAGCAATCTAAAACTACAAGTCAATCAAAAGTTTTCACATTGGAGAACTGCCTTTTGCCACATAGTAAAGAGCCTAGTTAACATCTATTCTAAATCAAAATAGTCGAGAAAAAAGCTGAGGGACAGGCTGGAAAAAAGCTGAAGCAGTTTGAAGACAGCAGCTATTACAGTAAGTACTGGTATTACTCAGTGAAATTGACATGCAGAACTAGACGAGGAGAAAGGAAGTAAAGGTAGAAGGAAAAGGGGGAGATCAGGAAATGAGCCCTCCAGGATGTGCGGAAAACAAAATGTGGAAATGTAAGCATTTTTTAGTCGGAAGTTTAAAGATTCAATCTCAAAGATTTCAGTCTCGTTCTCTTTGGCGCCGCCTAACGCCGACGAAAGGTAATTGTGGGAGTTCACTTCCCAATTTAACCATACGTCCACGGGTTGCTCCCTTTGTTATGCTTGTAACTCTTGATTTTCCTCGCGGTCGCTTTCCTTTTTAGACTGTTTGCCTTCATCTGAGCGTCAAATTTGTTTCTTTTTCTTCAGATTTTCACTTATTTTTGAAGTCGTATCTGTTGTCATCGATCTTTTCTTTGTTTGTTCAGCCATAGTAGATTACTGTTTACTTGCAACACTTGCAGAGACTGGTAAAACAGCCGCTTAGCTCCGCCTACCCTCTCTGGCAGACCGACAACTGCTGGGGGATGGAAAACACATCACTAACTTGGTGCTGGGATTTTTTTCCCCGCAAATGTCGCCACAGACACCCAGTCCATAATAATATTATATACTGCAAATGCAAAGGCTTTCATCAGTGGGCCATAGGCTCAAACACCATTGTGTTACCTCATTCGGCGATAGATAGTGACATAACAGTCATTTATTTACATGAAAATCTTCAAGATTAAACCTTAAAATTGGTCAAAAGAGTAATAACTTGAAGAAGGGATGATCTGCATGGCATCATTTAGAAAGGAATACTTAAGTCTTTTTTTTAATTCTCTCTTTCTTTCTGTGTGATTGTGCAGCACACAATGCAGATGTGGGGTTTAATATCTGAATCACATGTCCAAAGTCACAAGTCCCCATGTGATACTAGTGTGCTAGGATAATTGTATGCTGTACAGTATAATTACTCTGGTAATCCAAGCAGCCTTAGCTTCACATTCTTTTAATATCAAAAACTACACAATTTCTTCACAGCAAGAATAATTGTGCATAGTTCTTTGTGTACATTTTATTTGAATTTAACTTCATCATCAATGGTTCCCATATAAACTGTGCCAAGTTTCTCAAACATGTTTTATCCTGATTGTAGTCTTTTCAAAATAGTAATATCTGAAAAAAAAATACTGTCTTTGAATGTTAAAGAGAACGAGAGGGTAAAAGAACATCTACCCTTAATTGTATTCAGTATTCAAAGTCAGAGGCAAGTGGTCATTGGTCATTCGTTCCACTTCAAATCTACAAAGAACAATCTCACTTTCTCATACAAACATTTAACTGCTGTACACAGAGGGAAGGGTAATGATCAGTTGACTGTGTATTTATAGCAAACAGTAAGATCATTGACAGGAGTTAATGCTAAGCCCTTGGCTTTGATGTTAATATTGACGGCAGCATTAGAGACACCTTCTCCTTGTAACACTGACTGAACAGAGGAGCGCCAGGTTCCCTGGGGCCTGCAGGTGAAACATCTGGCTTTGTATCAAAGCTGGTGCAGCTTACTGGAAGGGGGCTTTTAATAATTCAGTGCTTCCCTCTTTATTTACCTCGACAGGACCATGTGTTTAGGCTCTTTGTCTGAGGAATGTGCCTTAAACTTAACAGTGATAACTGTCTGTAAATGAAAGCCTGTTCAGTGACCAATCAGGGCAATTTTAAATGTGTAACCATTTATCGTTTCAGAGTAACGTCTGTTTTCAGGCAATAGATCCAAACATCTCCTTATCCTACTGATCCATCCTTACATGCTTTTATGTTAACTGTGTATTACGCTTAACTGCAAGGTCTGCTGCAAGTGAATTGGTGTTGGTTTTTACGTCACCCACTAGGTGTGTTAAAATCTGTCAGTTACTGCGTCATCCATCTTTTATTGGATGATTAAAGTCAAACTAAGAACAACCTGCTATAGACAAAGGCTTACCTCATAGAAGAGTCCCTCAGGGAACTGTTGGAAACACTGGGCACACACAAAGCACTGCTCATGGTAAAGTTCCCCGTTGCTGTTCACTATCTTCTCCGCTGGGGCGAAACCACTCTTGCAGCGCTCACACATAGCATTGGCCAGAGCATTGGCCATGTTGCTGAGAAGACAGAAATAACATTAACAGGATTACAGTTACACAGCAATTTTAAGCATATAAACAATACATATAATCAGTAGAATCAGTGCATGTCTAAAGTAGAAACGCAATATCAATAGATATCTGTACTTCAACCAATACATCAGAGCATATTATGACATTTACTGCATAAAACCGCCATAGAATTTTATTTGACTGTCAATTTATAATAATGTATATTGACTATTTTATATAACATTTTATACATTTTGAGTCTTTTTCTATTAGCTTGGTAAATAATAGTGGTATAAAGTTTAAGTTCTTAAAGATATAATCTTTTAAACTTTTCATGTAAATAAATGTCTGTTAAGTCACTATCGTCGAATGAGGTAACACAAAGGTGATTGAGCCTATGGCCCACTGATGAAAGCATTTGCATTGTCAGTATATAGTATTATTATGGACTGGGTGTCTGTGGCGACATTAGCGGAAAAAATCACAAGCGGCGCCCAGCTAGTGACGCGTTTTCCATCACCCAGCAGTGGTTGGTCTGCCAGAGAGGGTAGGCGGAGCTAACGGCTGTTTTACCAGTCTCTGCAAGTGTTGCGAGTACTCAGTAATCTACTATGGCGGAACAAACAAAGAAAAGACGGATGACTAAAGATACAACGTCAAAAATAAGTGAAAATCCAAAGAAAAAGAAACAAATTCGACGCTCAGATGAAGGCTAAAAAGGAAAGCGACTGTGAGTGAGGAAAATCAAGAGTTACAACCGTAACAAAGGGAGCCAGCCGTGGACGTCTAGTTATGTGGGAAGTATGCGCCCACAATTGCCTTTTATCTCCATAAGGTGCCGCCAAATAGAACAAAAACTGAGATCTTTTTGATTATCACTTTAAATATCTTTACCTTTTTTAAACTTGTAAAACATTGTTTCATCTTGAAATGTCTCAAACAGAAAAACTTAAATAATTATCATATGTGTTTTATGACTTTAATCTTTGTTATAAAGATGCTTAGCCCCATTGTAGTTCTTTAATTTAACTATGTTTTATGTCTTATATGTATGGTTGGTTATATATTCTACTATAGTCAACTTCATGAAAAAAAGTGTATATCTTTGGTCATTTGGCATGGCTGTGTCATATCAGGAAACACCTAACACTCATATTGTAATATCTATTCCATGTTATTCCTGTGGTGAAAACGGTACTTAAAACCAGGAAAAACAAAAGGAAAGGATGAGGGGAAAAGTGATCACACACACACATACACACAATATCTTGGAGGTAGGCTTATTTTGGCTCTGCTTATCAGGGTGTGGGCATTTATGAGGTGGGAACCCTACATGATGTCTTTCGAGAAAGAAGCTGAAGTTACATTTTAATCACGTGCACTGTTAGACTCAGCGGTGCATCTATAAGTGATGTGTGAGAACACACAGATATGGGTCAATTCCATCTCAGAAACACTAGTCTGAACAATTCCAGTGAGACCTGGAGTGAGTATGACATATGAAGCAAGCCCTGCCCTTTCATTAAACAATCACATTTGTTTTACTGCCTCTTTGCAAAATGTGACTAATATATCATTGGGGAGGGGCCCCAGGCTAATAATTTTTTTTACGAGGCTCTGGTGCCAGAACCTGCAGCACAAATACTGTCACACCCAAAAACCTGCCTCAGTGCTGCTAAAAAAGGGAATCATGTATGGCCCTCTGTATGCTCACCATTATATGTGTTAGCTACTCAGCAAACAGATGGTAAAAAGAAATAATGTGAACTCATTTATTTATGCTGTTGGTACGAGGAATAATCTAAATCAGAATCAGAATCAGAATCAAATGGCTATTTTTCATTTCAGCCTTTTTCGTTTACAGCTTGAACCTTTATATGTCTAAAAACACAACATTCATCCAGCTCTTCTGTTTGCTTCTGATTTTCAAACTAGAAACATGTTAGTAGTCTCAATCCTGCAAACTAAATGCGTAAATGATGAGAAATGTTCAACACAACTGCTGAATGTTATATCAGTTCATATTACCAACACCTCATTTTTATAGTTTTTCACAGGGAGTGGGAATATGAGAAAAGTAAATCACAATATTATTTAAATACTGCTCATAGTCGGCCTCTCCAGTTTCTGTCTGATCAGCCTGAAATAAGACGAGATCAAGAAAAAAAGGATGTTTATGAAGGACACTGATGTTGATATGGATGAATGTGAATGGGCAAAATGTTTACCAGTGGACAATACAATAATATTATCTCATGGTTTGTGTCAGCATGTCAAGCACAAGCAGCACTGATGCTGATACACAATAACAGGAACGTTTAATATATAAAAAACAAAGTGGAAGTTAATGGAAACCTGTTGCAGACAGAGATGTTGAATAGAAAAATGAGAAGAGATGTTGGGACCATCCTGGCTTCTCTGTTTTGTTTGAAAGGTCAGAATACCAAAGTGTATCCAGGCAACACACGGACACACAAACAAGACTGTGGAAGATTTTTTTGGAGGGATGCCTTCTGTTCATATAAACTTAGTTAGACCTATTTGGGAATTACCAAGAGTTCCACAAACTCCTAGACACACTGCTCATCACTTCTAGATTTTTGGATTTAACTCAATACTGCGTTCCATTTTAACAAGGCAAATCTTAGTACCAAATGTTATTCAGAATTTACACAAAACATCTTTACAACAAAAACTTTTTCATCCATTTTCTTTGACATTGAAAGAAGATGTAGGAAAACACACAGCTTCCATGTGGCTTTCTCACACACTTATCAAATACATATTGTTCTGTATACCCTGTCTGGCCTGATATCAGACACACTGACAGCCCTGCCCTGTCCAAAGGATTTGTGAAAGGAAATGATACATCCCTTAGGCATTTCCACCCTCCTATCTGCCTCTAGCACCCTGCGTGAAGGAGCGACGATCCAATGAGCAGTTGTAGGGCAAAAACAAAATAGGTTTTCTTTATTAGATTTAAAGCAGCAGTTGTTATTACAGTAAGTCCTGGTGGTCTTTGAGATAATTTAGAAAGCAAAGAAAACATTGTGGATGGACCAGTTAGTGTGAGGGAGTTGTTGCTGTAGCATGAAGGTCGTGATCCCTCACTAGCTTCACACCAAATGCAACTTGTCTTGTCAAGTTAAAAGTAACACTGACCTTGGTTCCAAGACAAAGCGCTTTGCCCATCCAGGCTCCCAAAACAGTGCAATAATTTTACTTACTAAATTACAGTATTTTTAGTTTTAGACTGCCTTGGTAGAAATATAACATTAAACTTCATCATAAAACTGCTTAAAGCTCCTGTGAGGATTTTTTTATGGTTATGAAACAGACTGAAATAATTTCTGTTGACTCCATATGACCTACAAAAGCAAACCAGAGCATCAGCGACAAGATGGATTATTTCTATATAGTTATTTTTAATGTCTGAAACTGCTGGCGGAGGGTAGGTGTCAGACAAAGTGATTCATTGCACGCTGCCTTTGATTAAATTTTCCAGAGCAAAAATGTAAAGTGAGTGATCAGATGACTATTAAAGAAAGCAGGATGAGATTTTTGGTTAAAAACTACCACCTAAGCATGTACAGGACAAAATCAGCAGAGATAAGAGGTACAGCTTTGTCCACAGGGGGCGCCAAAATCAACACAAACCAAATGTTCCTCACAGGAGCTTTAACGCACATTTGGTCAGGTAAAACTGTATCTTCTTTTGAGTGTTCAGGGTGTGTAATGTCTACCACAGAGACTGTTTTTAAAATACAATTTTAAGATTTAAGTATATTTGTTTAAGGAAAATGTTTCCATCCTGGTTACCCCTCCATGCTGGTCTGTGACTATAAATGGAGGCTGGTTGTCAGCATAGGAAAAGGAGGCAGACTATGACTTCCAGTATGTTCTGTTAGCTCCATCCTTCCTCCTCCACTTCTCTTCTTCTCTTACTGTTCTGTACACACCTAAAGACACTTGTTTAAGACAATATTGGGGAAACTGAGACCTCAACATTACTGACAGCTTTCTGATTAGTTTAAGGTCAGTCCATATCTGGCTGAGCACAGACAAGTCTCAAGTTCTGGCACATCATTCATGTGGTGTTGACATGAAAAGTAACCACATCATAAATGTCTGTGACACTTCTGTCTTATAAATACCTCAGTTGATTAAATGTTGTTGTTGTTGTTGCTGTTATCGACTATTTGAATGTTTAATATTATTAAACAAGCTATTTCTGATTATCATTAAAAACAAAAATTAAAATGAAATGTTATAGCCTAATAGATGACAGACTCCAACACCAGTGTACATTCTTTCACTCAGAAGTCTAAGCACAGTCCCAACTTTGTGTACAGTCAAATCATACTAATGGACATGGACCAGGTCTATTCTTCAATGACTGACAGGACTCTCAGTTTATCATCTCTTACGGTAGCCCAACGATGGCTGCCACTCGCTTGTCCCACCTGAGATCTAATACCTTCTTGTCAGCTCCAGGGTTCAAAATGACCCTACACAAACCTGTGGGTCACCCTCAACCATGTTTTACTGCAACCTGTAGTGAGGCCATATAAGTCAGAAATACATTATATAAATTTAGCCTTCCTGTCCGTCATGCACACATACTTGGAATGCCAGTTGGCATATTCTACTTTGCATAACAACTCCCCCCTTGGCACAAAGATAGCCCTTCCTGTGTGCTCCCTCGTAGCACTCAGTGCACAAACATGACACGGAAGGCAGCTTAAGCACATCAAACTGGCTGGTAAAGCCAGCTCCTAGAATATCAGAATTCTTCACATTCTGTAACACTACAGTAAGCTCAGAGCATACAGACTAACACCATGCCAGAGAATGAGCACACCAAATTCCTTAGCACACACATGCACTACTTCAAACCCTTTTTTCTACACTGTTATCAGTTTATGTGGCCGTCATTGAACAAAATATTTTATTCTTAATTGTGAAGGTAATTCATGGATGTTTTACCAAAGACATCATAATACCAATCCAGGGGATCAAACCACAACTCCTATCCCAGTCTAAGCCGCTGACACTCGATGATGTCACCTGAAAGTTGAAGCGTTTTCCTGACGCAAAAAATTAACCATCCTCTTAAAGTCATACAAAGTCAATAGATTTTGGTCAGCAGCTCCTTTAAAGGGTTGCTGCTGTGTCTTTTCATGCCACACTACAAGGATCTCTCAGGTAATTCACATCAATACAATTTATATCAACTTGGTACGGTTTAAGGACCACATTTAAATAATCAGATCCTTTCCTGAGCCAACTTTTATTCTGACAACAACTACAGTGCTCTAACCCCTGTCTTCCAAATGGCATACTTACAAGCGTGCATAAAAATCACAAAACTCCTTATAGACTTTGACATCACTCTTTCGCCTCTGGGACTTGGACACCGGGACCTCAGCCTCTCCCGCATCCCCATCCCGAAGCCTCTGGTGGTAACCGTTAATTTCCCCATGAGTAACAACGTTTGGGGCTTCTCCATCCTCAGGTATGGACGGAGGCAGGGCACGACCATTCATCTCCATTCTCATCTGCTACGGTGATAACTGCACTCGGAGTCCACCTCACACTTGAATTACAGTCACTGCTGTCAAAAACACTCAGTAGAAATCCTCTGTGCTTGTTCAGTCAGTGTACGTTTCCAGTAATGTGAACGGCAATCCAGAAAGCAGTGGGAGCTGTAATCCACAAAGCAAGACTGAGAGCGAAACACTGATCGGACTGCACTGGAAGTACTCTCCCACTCTCTCTCTCTCTCTCTCTCTCTCTCTCACACACACACACTCCCTCTTGAACTCATTCCCACATCAACTCTTTCTCTCTCACACACACCCACACACACACAGACACACACTCTCAGTCCCTCTCCTGTCACACACACTGTCTATTCTTGGGGCAGGTTACTGCCCACCCTGTCGCCTGTACAACCAGAGGTCACTGTGCCATCACACATACACACAAACACACACAAGCACTTGCCCACATTACACAATACTTGATGTATTTTTATTAATAAATGATTTGCATTCCTAATAGCCACAGTCTATGTTTGATATGTACCCATGCTATCAATCTGTGTTTATGTGTGTGTTGAACAGCTGGAGCTCTCAGCTCTCTGGGAGAAATAACAACGTGGCTCCAGCTCAATATTGCGCAAAGTGGGAATGTTGCACAGGAAAGCAAAGATGCTTAAGTAGTGAGAGATCAACATGACGGGAACAGATAATAAATGCTTATTTCAGCTGTTGTTAAATGCACTGGAACAAGACATTACGCAGCAGTCTGTTTTAACGAACATGCAGGAGCTGAAATAGGAGCCAGATATTGAACCTTCCGCATCTATCTAATCAATATCCCCTTCCTCATGTGAGGGATGCAAAGCACTTGTGTGGTGTGTGTTGGGATCTGAATCTGAGCTCCCCTTGGTCAGTTTCACCATTTCCAAATACACTCTAACCCCCATGCTGGTAAACCCTGCCATGTGACTGTTTATGGACCGCTCATTTTTCCCTGACAGGATTAAACTCAGGATATGATGGCAACATGACGTGAACATCAGTTTGAAACATCATCTGTAGTTATCCAGAGCTATAATTATAAAATATGTTAATCGTACTTATAAATCCCACATTGGTCTTAGCCTAGGCATTCCCTGAAACCCATGAATCTGTGTCTCCTCTGTTGATAGCTCTTAATGTGGCTAAACTCAACTGGCATCTCAAATTAATGACCACTTACCAAACCATCAAAACAACATAAAGCCAGCGCTGGAAATACACTCCAGGGATACAAACATGTTTGAAAACAGATGCTGAGCTCATCCTGCAAAACTTAGGGATGTACAATGAATACGCAAGTTTATAAAGAGTGTCCAAATCTTGTGTGTGTGTGCGTGCGTGCGTGCGTGCGTGCATGCGTGTGTGTGTGTGTGTGTGTGTGTGTGTGTGTGTGTGTGTGTTTTGCAGCTGAAACATGTCTCAAGTTCTTCAGTAAAACAGTCTTCTACATGACTCCATCATTCTACAAATAGACACCCAGTGGAGCCTCAGCTCCAAACTAGGTGCTGGCAGCTGCTGTGCTATGTGTGTGTTTGTGTGTGTGTGTGTGTGTGTGAGAGAGAGAGAGAGAGAGAGAGACAGAGAGAGAGAAAAGGAGAGTTTGTATACATAGCAGGGGCCAACTCTGCCTCCGCTCAGGGGCTGCCAAACTGCATCTAAAATCCTAAAGTCTTCTTTTTTTTAAATTTAAATGCGAGCATGCTGTATGATGTATTGCTGCTTTTAGAATCTATTTAAATGTTTCCGTCACTCTCAAGGGAAAGTCTGTTTTCTGAAATGAATGACAAAAAGTAGCCAACAGTTGACTTGGTACTAGCTTTAAGCGCCTTTCCAAAACAGAACAACAACTGCAGAAAAGTCACCTGTCTTTAGCAGAGGCTATGCTGGGAATGTTATCCAATGGAAACCAGTGTTGAATGACTGGGGTACAATGGGCACAGGGTGGGTGCTTAACAGGAAACAGACGTAATCTTTCCTCCTGATTACAGTGGGTGCCATGTTCCACTCTAAAATGAGAGCTTAAGAATTGTTTAGCTCTCTGGTGTGCAGATTACCCCCCAAAAATGTGCTTCATTAAGGCTAAATTCAACTTTAAAGTAATAATCTTGAAGATTTTCATGTAAATAAATGTCTGTTAAGTCAATGTATATTGACTATTTATATAACAATTTGAGTCTTTTCAGTTAGCTTGGTAAATAATAGTGCTATAAAGTTTAAGTTCTTAAAGATATAATCTGTAGGACTTTCAAGTAAATAAATGTCTGTTAAGTCACCATCTATCGTCAAATGAGGTAACACAATGGTGATTGAGCCTATTGGCCCACTGATGAAAGCCTTTGCATTTGCAGTATATGATATTATTATGGACTGGGTGTCTGTTGTGACATTTGTGGAAAAAATCACAAGCGGCGCCCAGCTAGTGATGTGTTTTCCATCACCCAGCAGTGGTTGGTCTGCCAGAGAGGGTAGGCGGAGCTAAGCGGCTGCTTTTTCAGTCTCTGCAAGTGTTGCGAGCAAACAGTAATCTACTATGGCTGAACAAACAAAAAAAAGATCGATGAATACAACTTCAAAAATAAGTGAAAAACCAAAGAAAAGTAAACTAATTTGACGCTCAGATGAAGGCAAACAGTCTAAAAAGGAAAGCGACCGTCAGCAAGGAAAATCAAGAGTTACAACCATTACAAAAGGAGCCAGCCGTAAACGTCTGGGTAAATTGGGAAGTGTCCTCCCGCAATTACCGTATATTGCCATTAGATGCTACCCAAGAGAACGGAAGTTTAATCTTAGAGATTGTTCGGATGACATCAAAATTAAGCATTTAAATATAAATAAATTTCAGCATAGTCAATTTAAAATGTGGATTGTACCATTCTCTGAGATGAATTAGAGAATAAAATGAAGATAGTAATATATTTCCCTACTGACGTTGCTGAGAATGGGAAGTGGTGCAACAGTCACCTTGACCTCTATTCGCCAAAATATTCAGTTCATAGTTTAGTCCAAAAGATTCCCAACGTGTTCCATAAATATCATGCTCACAAGAATAGGATGGACGGACAGACGTGTGACCAACAGATGGACAGACATACAGACAGACAACCCAAAATCATAATGGCAGTGAGTAGGCAGCCACCAGAGGGGAAGCATAAAAATCTGACATGCTCTTGCTTTCTCTCATTGGCCTCTGAATCATCCGAAAGCCACAATGGATTAAGCAACATGTGATCTCGGAAGAACTGTGCTTCAATTATCTTAAATACATGTTTGACACCTGCGAGAGAGGAGGGAGAGAGAGAGAGAGGGAGAGAAATGTGAGTGGCAATAGGAATGTCAACCTGAGCTTAAAAATGGCTACAGCAACTGTCAGCAGTCGACAAAGTGTCTCTGGTGTGTTCCCTCTGCAGGATAGGATTTAAAGACTTCCTTGTGGGGTCATTAAAGGTCAATGGAGAGGTCACAGGTCAGGTCACTCGTGGCGATGACTTGGAAAATTAGGTAGGAAATATACAGTGCCAATGAAACGACTTCTGAGGCTATATTTCCTTTTCCATCAAAGTGTTTGTCTATCTTATAAAGATGGATAAGGCTTAAAAATGTACATCCCCATTGTACATCCCCATTTTTAAATGAGTCCGTCAGGGAGGCCAAAAGCCAAAAGAGTTTGGGAAAGATAACTTTGATTAACTTCACACAGTGACATAACTGTGCCAAAAAAGGTAAGTAACTGTTATTTGTGGCACAATATACATAAAATATAACTTATTAAGAAATAAAAATAAAAAAAGTCAGACTTAAGCAACAGACTCAACTCTTAACTGGTGCGAGACGAGCACCTTCAGGACAAAGGAACAAATCAAACACACCCTGCACAGACACACACTCCTCGTCACACACTGTGTCAACAGCAGCCATGGAAACAGGGACATGAGGGCTGCTTGGACAAAATCATTTTTCCTTTGGCAAGGTAAAAAGCAAGCACACACACACACTGCACAGACACACACACACACACACACACACACACACACAACACTCAGTGAAACAAACTAATTAAGTTATGGTGCAAACATAAGTTATGACTAATATTTCCTTTGTTTTGCACGTTTTGTTCCTGACGCCCATTGTGACCTGCACTGTCAAGGGTCCTACGTAACTCCACAGACAGCCTGGAACACACACAGCCCAAATGGTACATTATATGTAAAACAAACAGCAACTTTGTTACAAAGTGTTACACATGTAAGAGGTTACAAGGGGCTGCCTGTTTTATTTACAGGGTTATAAAAACCTAATGTATCCCTACAATGTTGCTAAAGTAATTATGTATTCACAGTTTTCTACATGATAGAAATAGAAATGATTAACGTCGGCTTTTTGCATACATACATTGTGTCTTGTGTTTTGCTTGCTTAACACAGTGTCATGCCCTCTACATCTTCCTAGCAAGTAGGATCTCTCTCTCTCTCTCTGTGTCTCTCTGTCTCTCTCTGTTTGATTACAAGAGTGTGCAGGGGTTGGGCAGCTGCAAACCATCTACAATCAGCTCTGCTTCAAATCCTGGGCTTCAACTTCACCACGCTGCCAAATCGTAGACTCTGTTCTCACTCAGTCTAGTTCAAGTCATCCTTTAACTCAAACCTGTTCTCCTTTGCCTGCAGCTGTGCTCGGCCCAACTCCTGCCTCCATTCCACTCCTGAACCCACTGGATTTAACTTGGACCACTACTCACTTGGACCTACTACAAAGCAGGATTTGGGGTTATTGAGGTGACTTCAGAGTTAACTGTGGGTTTTTAATACTACGAAGGTGGTTCACTTCTTAACAGGGTAGATCACCATGGTAACTAATGCTTTACTGATGTACATCTACAACAGAGACTGATAAAAACACCGAAGCCTTGCACTTGTTGTACTTATAAGACACGAAAGTACATTTTAAACCACTTTGAATTGTGGTTTTATTTGCTGGATAAGTCTGTTTGATACGGCTGGGGCTATGAGAATAATTATAAATCTGTTATAAACGCCTCATAAATACATTTGTGCAACATACTAATTTAAGGTAATACAGGGGTGTTATTACAGTCAGAGTCAGAGTATATTGGCCTCTAATGATGTTGCAGTGATAGTAAAGACTTCATTTACACAGTCTGTGATTTTTTGTCAGTTGTCCCTCCTGCATTGGGATGCTACATCTAAGTGGATTTTAGTCTGAATTACGTATAATGTCTTCATAGTTTGCCCTGAGTTTGTAAAATATGCTGATCAACTGTCAGCAGACTCGTCCCTATGTGTGATTGGTCTTACGCTGCAGACTCTGCTCCTTATATGTGAATGCACTCATAGAAACCCTGGGAAATGCACCGATGACACATTAGCTCTTTTTATACAGATTCTACAACAGTGGCGTAACGAAGCTCCCTCATTACTCTGCCTTTGTACTTTTACACTGAACCACACAAAACCATCATATTGCTGTCCCAGAGTGTAATTTCAAACTGGGTTCCGTTGAAGCAGAAACGAAAGAAGTGCAACGTGTAAACAAAAGGCGTGAGCTCCACATACACATAAACATGGCTTTTCCATCCTGCCAGTTCCCCTATTTACAAAGACGTGGTTTAAACTTGCCCCACCATTCTGCCTCCCTAACTTTAACCCAGGTGTAATAGCTGTCCAACCTTGAACAGCTTGTGTAAAATGGTTTGAGATATGATCATTCATGTTGAGACGCCATATTAATGCCAGGTGTGAACATCCGTACTAAGAGCTGTCTGCTCTGATCAGATCACCCCGGACGCATGTTAATAACTGGTGTAAACAGGCTCACTGTGTCCCTGCCCAGTCAGATATGATCTCCTGTCCAACATGTTGTTTTTATTCAATGGTACATTCTGCTTTGTAGAGATTGCAAGGCATAAAAACAATATAAAAGAACCCATCCAACATCAAATTGCATTGCATGACAAACAGGGAGGCTCCAAGTGTTTGACTTGGTACATCTCCAAATTGAGAGCTCCCTCTTTCCAGTCCACATTCTTCACATTCCTACATTCCTCTAATCACTTCAGGATCACACACACACACACACACAAAAGAAAAGGATTGACAGGGGAGGAAAGAACGGGAGAGACAGAGAGGTGTGTGTAAGACAGGAAAAGAAGATCCAAAACGGATTCATGTTATCACTTTGCGAAACAATCTGCTAAACTCTGCACATGCTGTATGTTCTCTATCACTGCTGGTCTCACATCTTAGAGGAATTCCTCCATCAGCTGCAGTGTTTACTGATCAAACACTCCACCACGTTTCACCATTTCAATCCTTGTCAATACTACAAGACACACAGAAAACCACTTTTCTTCAAAGGTTTTTTGGTGGTGATACTGGTTCTGTAGCAACGCAAGGAACCCGCTACATGATGCAAGATGGTGTCAATCAGCTCCATTTAATGATAACAAAGCTGATAACCGGCTAATTATAACAAAACCAACCCAAACCATCACAACATTCAAAAGGCAATATTCATACCACAAGATAAAGCCAACTTCAAATGGTTTACACAGTATACAGAAAAAGCCTATTCATGTAAACATTTTAACCTTAATCAGGAAATAGATAAAAGTTTTATGACCCAGGTCTGGTTCTTTTTATTTTTTGTATTTGTTTGTGGTGCCTTAGAGCACAATATAGCTTATATCTGCAGCCATTTAAAACTATACATGTGCCGCTATGAAGAAATAAAATAAAACACAGGTTGCTTTTGTACAAAACGAGCAAACTGTCTTGAAAAATATATACCGTCTTGTTAATAGAAAATGACTCACATACCGGTGGTTAGCAGAATATTAGTGACATAAATGTATAATTTAATATAATAAAGCACCATCACAAGTTACAGACAACACTTATCAAATAATTTATCTTGACATTTGACGGGAGATGAAAAGCCTCACAAAGGTAAACTCACCTGAGGCTGTCCCCGGCCACACTTCCATAACTGTCTGGTCTCTCCTGTCTTCGCCTGTACAAGTCTGAGTTTGACAACTCCTTCAGCCTCAAAGACTTCATCTCCCCTTCGCCTCTCACCCTTCCTTCCTTCCTTCCTTCCTTCCTACCACTCGTCTGTTCAGAACAGTGAGTCCACACCAGTTGTCTCAAGAAAAGCGTCTGTTTTAATTCCTGTACCAAATAAAAACTCCTGAGCCGCTGTCGCTCGCTTTCTCTCAAACACACCTCCAGGGCTCACACCCCTGAGGAAGGACGTTTACAGAGGTGTGGTTTCACAGCCTGCACACCTATCAGCTACTTCTTGCTCCACCTCCTGTAGCAGGTAAATGGGAGAAAAAAAGTCACAGAGGATGAGAGAGCCATTCCCCTTTCTGGCCTTTACCCCTGCTGCCTCTATTTACCACCTACTTCTCTCTGGCTCGCTCCTCTGTTTGAAGAGAAAGCCTGAGAGAGAAGAGAGAGAACAAACAACAGAAGAAAAGGCTATTGTCCACGCTGGCAGGCAGGTTGTTGATACTGACAACGATTTACGTAGAATAGAGATACAGCATTTTGAGGTCAGTTCGACCTAAACTGGATATTTGAGGCTAAAAATAATATCCAGAACTAATACCTTGTATTAGATCTTTGGCGAGACTCTCCCATATTTGGTCACAAAAGAGCTGTGCCAAACACGTGTATTAGGCCGGGATATACAGACACAGTAAATGCAGTGAAGGAAAAATATATTACACATGGGCATTGAGAAAAATGGTTAAATATGCATAAAATGTCATCAGTAAAACATCAACAGTTTCCTTTTTGTACATGCACCACTGTATACATAGACGCAATATTACACAACGCGTGATAAGCCAATATTTCCATCTACACAGCAGCTTGTTTAGAATGGTGGGAACATACAGACCGATTAGAGCTGCATAATATCAAACAAAGCAACTATAATAAATGGAGTTACAGCATAAACTGCATTTTATTAGATTTGAGCTCCTCTTTTGTAAACCGTGAGATTACTTCCCAGCACTAACAACAAACTATTGACAAGGGGGAAAATGTCAGGCTATGAATAATTCATCACAATGTTATGTGGGAACAACAGATCCTCCCAAACAGACACAAACCATAACAGATGCGCATTTTCAGAAGGAGCTAAAAGTCGCCTCTCAGACACTGAAAACAAGAAGCTGGGACGTCATGATGGCGGGAAGGATTAGTCAGAGGAGGAAAACCAAGTCACCGAGCAGCCAAAGAAGAAACAGAGCTCAAACTTTACAGCACGACATGCAAACTGATTAGAGATCCATTCCTGAAATAGCTCGTTTACATTAACTGTGTTTATTCTATATGTACAATCTATCTGACACCATTTGTCAGATAGCTTTAACTGGCTGTGGGTGGACTCACTGCTGACAGAAACCATGTCTCTCCCTGTGTACAGACTGATACAGGCCTTATGAATAGTTCACACCATGCAGATTCACCTTCAGCAGCTTGCCTTGACCTGCTCAGCATTCCACATTGGTTTGACACACACTTACACACACACAATGAGTAAAAGCACACACTGTGAATGCTGAACTTCAATATCAGCATCACATCCTTGCAGCAGCTGTAAGGTGCAGCTGGGCCTAAACATGGTAAGATGAAATGTCTGAGTATGCCGGATCATTCATGATGAATCATAGTTTTATAACTGACTAAAGCTCATTTACAGTTGGGAGTCCAGTTGGGATAAGAAAGAATTTCCATCAAAAAGGGGGGAAAGGTTATTGTAATACATTTTCAATCTTAATTGGAGTGATTAGTAAAAGTGGCAATACATTTATGTCATCTGCTCTGGATTACACTGTGTAAGTACATACAATGTGTATGGAATTATGGTACTACGATCACTGGGGGATTTAAATACTAGTCCTGTGTTTTGGATTGAAGTTGCAGGCAGCCAAAGTTATGTGAGATTATAAAATATGCACAGGACTGTCTAGTTACAAGCACACACACACACACACACACACACACACACACACACACACACACACACACACACACACGTATACACACACACTCCTGTGGGGCTAAAACTGAGCAGACATTCCCAGACACTCCAGAGCCGCCCTGCTTTCAACATATGTACACTGCCACTGTGTGGACAACACTGGTACTACCATGCCATTGACTTTAATCTCCAGCCTGACTGCTGTAAACCGAGGACACTTTTATAATTAAAATAAATTTGATTTATGTATAGTGTGATTCAAAGAGTTTGGCTCTTAACATATAAAGCCTTTTCCAATGTACAAAAAAACAAAACATTTTTTAATGTTTGTTTAACTAGAAACATTTTCTAGCTGTGCTAAGTTGAAATAGGTTAATCATTTGACCCATTCTTTCCATCGAGTTGCATACTGTATTGCTGCTTCTCCCTTGTAATGATTCTTCTTTTCACTGAACCTATTTATCATGAAATTTAAATTACAAAGAATCTTGCCAGAGAACAGGAAGTACACAAAAAAGTACATACACAACAGTCTAAATGCTGAGCTACAGTGCAAACATTTCAAATAAACACCACTGACATGATGCTGACTTCCTATGACAATACCCAAAAGTTAACTGAGATGTTAGACCATGCCCAGCTCTAATGACCATGAAAAATCATAGTGCATCTAACAGAGCAAGTAATGGAGCCTGGGCCTTGGTACTAGGCTACTAGCTACTAGGTACTACACTTACAAATAGTTATGAGAGTGATAGAAATGTATCTTACCAAAGTTTTGTGTCAAACTGCAGTGAGGATGTTTAAGTTTTTGCTAAAGTCCCTTTGCTGTCACTGCAAACACTCCTACTGCCGTTATCTCAGCCCGCATGGCCACATCACTTCCTGTTTGCTGTGTATGCGCTGTGTGAGTGTATCCACTTGTGCCTATGTGACTGTATGTGTGTGTAAGGCATGTGTTGATGTAAAAACAGCATAAAAACTTGCCGTGTGGCTAAGGCCTTTGCCACCCAGACTGTGTCAGGATGGACGAGGGGTGTGAGGAGGACAAGGGGGATTCAGGGAGATCAAAGAGAGAAGAGGAGGAAGCACAGAGGAGGTGTGAGGAGGTGCAGGGAGCCTTCAGTGACAACGCTGAATGGATAATCAAGCAGTTCTCATAGACCTGCGATATAAAGTGTGTTCCATCAGCTTGCGTAGAGGAGGTTAAAGGCCAGACCCACTGACCACATAGACTACAACTACCACTACCACTACCACTGGTTGATCCAGTATAATGATGTGTGTGCCTTTGAATACGCAACACAAATGTTGTGTAATTGTAATTACAGCAACTGTAACTGCATACAGGGGAACTCCTGCAAACGGCCATTGCACAGCCTGTTGATCCATACTTCCTTTACTTAAAACACACTACATGCTTTATACTATGCTTTATACTTAAACTGCTATAGAACTTATATCATAAAAGTAAATAGCCAGTTTAACTATTAATAAGCGACAGTATGTGTAAGTTACAATAAACACTCACATTCCTCCAGACCACATGCATCAAGTTAGTACACACACAGTCCAAATCCTACACCACACAGGTTCACTGTTCTTCCAAACAAGGACAAGTCCACACTGGAGCCTGGGTCGCTCCTTTAAGCTCTAGTTGTATCAACACACTGTGGAATCAGATATAAAAGTGATGCAATGGGAATGCAGCAATCCTCAGGCCTTTAAAAGACTCGCCCTCTTACAGCTTTTAGTATCCAGAGTGCTTTATAAAAGCTAGATTCATCCCAGGCCATAATTTATTGGGCAGAGCACACAGCAGCATTCACACAGCTGGAAAAAAATACTGCTGTGAAAGGCATACCCCGGGGAATGGATAGTCAGGAAGTGGTTTAGAAAGCAATAAGTACTGTCCAGTGACTTTGTGTGGACATTCCTGTGCAGGGAGGAGGTCAGTCTGCAGAAAATGGAGGAACATCCTCATTCCTTAAACACTTTAACATTTCTTTATCACTTGTCATTGATTGTTGGTATCTTTATTCATTAAAATTGTTTGTGTTCAAGCCACTGATACAGTAACAAAGTCAATGAGTCTCCTGAACTTCAGCTTGTGAAAGTTGATTTCTATTGATTATTTGTTTCATATCAGATATATGACTATGGAAATCATCCTAGATAAACCTAAAAAAATTGGTATTGTGATCCTAAAGACAATATTCCCCCCCAAAAAACATAAGAAGGCAGGTATCAGGAACTAGACATATTATGTTATTATGCTGATCTTGGCTCAAAATTTTCAGTTAACAATGCAACAAATAAAAAAAATAAAAAAAAGTTTTTAAAATCTAATGCAGATTTAGCCTACTACTATTAGAAACCAATATAATAGAGATGTACCAATCAGTTCATTTAAAGGAGTACTGACAAAAGGCATGCTAACATTTCATACAAATAACTACATTATTAAGTCTATCCCTTTTTGGGTACCATTATTTGCAATAATTTTTCTGTTTTTATTTGAACAGAACAGAATTTGGTGAAATAGGCTAATCAATTAGAACATGTCAGGTATTTCAGACTTTGCACGTATCAGAAAGACCATTACTAAAATAATCAAATTGTATAAAAACTTCAAACGAAAGGACTTTAAAACAACCAGTAGCAATCCACCTTTTCTTTCTAACTAAAATCAAACGCATTTAATTAAAAAAATAGCCTATATTTTCTAGACCTAGCTAGCTTTCAGTTGTTATATGTGATATAACGTGATTTTACGTAAGACAGTGTAAGACATTACGTTTGTTATGCTGTTAGCAACATCATATAATTCAGTTTGTCATCCAAAGACCTGCAATATGTTGTTTCAGACGCATGAGCACACACAAACAAGGAAAACTTCAGATAATATAAAGTAAAGTAAATAGCTTTCCAGTCGAAACTTTGATTAATATTTTGTATTTTGGAAATAGCCTACATGAGTTCAACTAAATGCTTCCATCAATAACACAGTAGAGGGCGCCAGCGAGCAGTTTAAGTGACCAAGTTGAGATTGTAGCTATACAACCTGAAGTACATTAATACGTAGCAAGTTTATGGCAATCCAGGTTTACTCGCCGTGATAATAAGCCATGACAAATTTTTTGTGTAGGTTAAAACGTTGCACATGTTTAACTAGGTTTGACAAGACTAAAGTAGGTGTTTCCTAGCCTATGAGAGAATGGAACAAACCAGGCTGCATTTTTTTCTTCAAGCGAGAAACTGACAACTTCCCAACTCATCAGGCAATTGTGTCTTTTAGGAAAACACTTTTAAACTTCTCACTTACCCATTTGTCATTTCGGTAATGCCGAGCATCGCTCCGCACTCTCCCGGAGCAGACTTGTGGTTTGTAGCTATAGATGCAGATGTCCAGATGTTGTTCAGCCTGGGATGTAACGTTACCGAGTAGCAGAATGGCGAAAATGGGCCTCGCCTCTGTTCATCAAACGGTCAAGGTACGCTCTACGGAAGATTGCACTTCCGCTAATGCCTTTCAAAGTAAACCCCTAAAAAACTGTACGACCATCTACACTTTAATCAAAATGTGATTTTTTAAAATCCTCACAAATAATGTTTTAAGAAAAAAACCCTCAATTAATCATGTTTACTAATTTAAGTCATAATATATATACATATGTATATCTATTTATCCTATAGAAAATATTCAAATAAAGAGAAACTGAAAGGTTTTGCCTTTGCTGTGTATTTAAGTTTCTTGACATGAAAATGCCTTTTGTGAATATACTATATATCTGTCCAACGAACTGTGAAGGTCTTGTAAGTAGATTTGCACCCATATGCATCTAGATCTATACAATACGTTTATCGACAAAATTCACATTTTTATGGTAACACTCAAGTTATTCTACACAGGCGCCTTTCACAAATAATCTTTTCCTACTTGTCACAGTAGGAAAATTACAGTGTAAACAATAATATGTATAATAAAGATTCTATTAAGCCGCTTAAGAGTCAGGGCCTTTGTATTGTGCATGCTGGTTAATTATCTCACTTAGTGGGACACTTGAAAAGAATGCAGCCATCGTAAGGGGTACTAGTAACACACCGGTGCATTTTCTAATTAAACATATAAAATATGTTTTTTTTAATTCTGCAATTTTTTACTGTTTTTTTACCTGATTAACTACACATCTTCAATGGCATTGAATTCTTTTCAGTTCATCTTTTGGTCTCACATGATGCCAGATCCGTTTTAGGGAGGGCGTGAAGCATCTACATTTTTTATAAGACCACAGAAAGTTCTGTAAAATGCCTAAATTATTGACTGTATGTAAAGATGGTCTAAATGTGTTTTGGGAGCAGTTAAGCAACCACTGTATACCAGTCCCTTGCCAATTAAGACAATAAATGAGGAAAAATGTGCTTTTACTTTGAAAATCAAAGGATCAGTGTTCTGTTTTTCTGTTTATATGTGACAACTTGTCATTCAGTCTGTGCGCTTTCACCGCTGGAAACACAGTTTAGGTTATACAGCCAAAAATATAACAATACCAGCCCTGCGAACTGAGTGAAAGATGTGCGTGTATAAACAGATTAAGCGTCTATCTTTAATGGGATTGGTTCAGGCTAATTATCCTGCATACTCTGTAATCGTATACATATGAGTCGGTTCAGTATAGGCATATATGGATAGTCTGACTTTTCTGGCAACCGGAAACTTTACAGAAGTTCAATATGGTGAGGGGGAGAAGAAACATGCCCCACATGAATACTGTTTTATAGTGAAACTGTTAAAAAAGGTCTACAGGTTTTTTGCAGACTTACTTCATGTACAGTATTTGACCACTACTACTAGGCTACTAGCACTATTCTTGTGCAGAACTCTGCCAAAATAAATAGCAAAGAATGTTTCAAGAAGAAATACATGTCAGAACACTTAAATGTTCATAGAAGTGCTGCTCCCCACGGAGGTAATTTACCTCTGCTTTCAGCGGTGGATACAGCAGCTATTATTTGTTGTTTCCTCCCCTGAATGCGTCATGATTTGAGAAACCACATATATTTCCTTAAAAGGAAAGCCACTCCACCCCAATCCCTCCTTAAAACGGGGTGAAGACTTCCATAGCAAGACATGAAACTAAACAGAAACTATGGATACATCAGTTCACACTATAACTTGATAGCTATCAATGGATTTGGTAAGGATTTACAAATCTGAAAACATGAAGGGGGAATATGTACACTGGTGTTTTTTGTTTAACTTGCAATCCCTCTTTACCGCATTCATCCTGATTCACTTTGTCATTTTATTCATGTTTTAATCCTGAAAGCCTCGAGTAATTTAGCAAAACACATAAATCCTTGACTCTGATTTAGACAACAAATACCCACATTGCTGTAGCTTATTATGGCCTGTAAATGCAGCGTTTCATATCAAAATGCATTACAATTAATTACAAGTTTGATGGAATGCAAAGTGAACAGCAAAATTCTCATACATGTAGACTTTATTTTAGTTTACAATTGAAAATTACCACAAAGAAGACTCCCCTCTCTCAAATTATTTGTTTTACACTGAACTAGTTATCATACTGTAAATGCCCAGTCATTGTTATACAGTTGAGATGTTATAGTTGCTGTAATCTCTTATAGCTTCTTTTGACCTTAATCATCATAAATATAAAAGCCTTAGATAAAAATACATTCACTTATGCTGAAAGAAAAAACAAAAGCTGCCACTGGAAAAAGAACGGCACAGTTATCTTCATTAATGTTTGGATGTGAGCAAATTAAGTACTCGTGAAATGTAGGAGTATGTGTGCTTTAGTGGGTGGGGGATTTCAGTGTGAAATTATTGTATTCCTGTTTTAATTCCCACCTCGACAGAGAGGTCAGAGGTCAGACACTGTAAAAAGCAGCATCCATGGGTCTGGTAGGGAGTCTGGTTGGATGCACTTGCTGTCATGGCGAACATCCTTTAATAAGACATTTGTGCAGCAGACGTTGCAACAATCCTTCAGTGATTTAACAGCAACACAAAACTAAGAAACCAAACAGTATTAGGAACCCTCAAACAGTAATTTGCTATTAAATATTAATAACCAGAGCAAAGGTACAACAAATAAAACAGAAAACAGAACAAAAACATAAACTAAGGATCACTAAAGAAAAGGAAGTTATAACTGCTACTGATTTTAGAACATGAGGCATTAGTAAACATATGCAAAATCAGTCAGAAAATATTAAATATGCTATTATGAAAATGATCTGTCAACCATGTTAGTCAGGTAAACCTGAGAATGTAGAAATGCACTGCTTTATCCTTGACTTGAATTTTATGAGACATATTTGAAAGACTTAAATGAACCACACGTGAGGTTGTGGCCCATTACTACTGCTGATTATTAAACCCAAAGTATGTTTCAAGTAAGTCTCATTCATTTAAGATTAAGTTTTCTTCTTCTGTCTTTTTTTGTACTTTCCAGGCAACAACTATCAATAAAATGAAAAGCAGAGATCAAGTTGACTCTGGTTTGTTGGGCGAGTTACATGCTATTTTTTTCATCTCAGGGAGTAAAAGCACATTCAATAATCTTGCACACTTACAAATGCCCTTGAAAATTGTTTTAAAAGGAATGTGAAGTCTATATAGTCTTTTGCTGCAGTCTACTGCTATACTCATTTAGGTGTGCTACCCAAGTCAAGTCTTAAGATATAACACATCTGAAAATCATATTCAAGTAATACCATACCTTTAACTACACAGTTATCCTTTTGATTATTTCCTCCTCCGAGAATGTGCAATTCGAGTGCATTATACACTGTATGTATGTACAATGATAATGGTGCCTTATAATGCCTTATGAGCCCCTTCAAGGACATGTTACCCTAATGTCCTGTAAATGTTGATATAAATATATTTATCAATATTGAGAGTTAGGAAGACAGAAATGTGTCACAGTTGACCATCATTGGTAAGAGACTAATGTAACTATTTCACTGCAAATCCAAATAATTAGTATTCATGTGAAAGATTTTGGCATTATCTCTACCTCATTCTTCCTTACTCTTTTCTAATACATTCCTCTGTCCCTTATTTTGTGTCCCAAAAAGTTTGTAAGTGCCCCATTTAAGCTCACACTTGTGTCATTCTTAACAGGACAGCGTCTGTGCTTCGTACAGGCTTTCACAAGAAAAAGGCCCAGTAACATGTTACCATTGTGCGCCTATTTGTTGGATTGGTTGATGATCAAGTCTATCTGATCCCAGACCAGCTGTGGAGATAGGAGGTCCAGCCTGAGCCCCGATTGCCGGACCCCTCTTCCTCACCTGCAACAGAAATCAAAGAAACCCTGGTTAAAAAATAGGGAGACATTACTGTTGGTATATCCTGTAGTTCTTAAATAACCTGTAGAGAAAAAATGAATACAGAAAATACTGTGTGCATGTTAAATCAGGATTAAAATTCTAGGGAATTTCAGTTTGTGTGCACTGCTTTACTTTAAATGTGAAATACAGTATGATATTTTTGCGGCTGGGTTTTTCTGCTCTGATAGCCTACATTTAAGTTCATACCTTGTGCGATGGCGGCCAGTTTGCTTTTCTCCTCTGGACTGAGCTGCAACATTGTGTGAATGACGGGCAGAAGAGCTTGCCTCTCGCTGCCCGATTGCAGAAAGATGAACTGCAGCAGGACATTCTTCAGATATTCCAGGTTGGCCACACTCTTCTCCCTCTCCTGATTTCGCTCCAGACGACGCACTTCACTCTTCAACAACTAGAAGATAGAATACATCAGCAACTTTAAATAACAAAACCATAAGCTTTGGCAAAACAGGTAATTTAACATTATTAGCTTCCCATAATCTGCATACCTCACTTCAAACTACATTTCTGACTAGAGTGTATTACATTTTTTATATTTTCAATAGACTTGTGTCTGAACAAGAAGAGGCAAAGAATGCTATGACAAGAAAAACTGAAAAACTAACAATCATTTCATGAAGAGCAAAAAAAGGTCAGTTCATTTTTTAATACATTAAAATAAAAAATGTCTGCCATAACATCTTATCATATATACCTTGTTTGATATTGCACAACTTTGATACATATAAAGTACATTTAACATTAAATTAGTCGTAAAATAATCTATGGTATATTAGTTTAACAGATAAAAGCATACGGCGGCGACTAAACGGGCGGAAAGTAATTTTGGTCAGCGCTACTTTCCGTAGTCTAACTTACGTCAGACATAACAACTCACAAATATGGCGGCGCCCTCTGAGCTGCAGCGATCTAGTGTGCTTGGAGAGAAGCAATGAAACTCGAGTTACGATAACTTCTATTGAATGTTTAACATTTTAGTGCGCTAGACAATTGAAAGTGTGTAAAGCCATTTATCGTCGTAAAAAATGGGTTTAGAGCGGTTTCTGCGCGGGGCACTGACATGTTACTCCACACATTTTCGACTGATCGACATCCAGCAAAATGTCAGGGTCTTTAAAAATGTGTTTATGTCAACACAAACTTCTTGCTTGTCCAACACAGTGGACCGGGTTACACGTGTAGCAGGACTGTGCAGCAGAATATTCGTCCACACAAGTCGCCTCTGCGTCGCTCACAGACAGCTGGCTGCCCGACGCACCTTCTGCTCCTCCGCCCAGCCCTCTAGAGATGTCACCCTCTTCGAGCACGACAGGACCAGCTTCTTCCGGCTCCTCTCGGTCTTCTGTGGCGGCCAGTTTCTCTTCTGGACATACTTAGGCCACTTCGCTTACACCGGGCTCAGAGACACAGGGGGCGCTACTGAGAAAAGAACCAAGACGGCCACTACCACCGGGCTGGCTGGGATGTGGAGTTTTGAGATGAACCTGGGGTCGAACACCTGGAGATACGGCTTTACAGTGGGATGTCTGGCAATAGGAGTAGGGATAGCCGGGCTGGGCGTTCTGTTTTGCCGGCGCTCTGTCAGCCAGGTGGTTTTACACCAAGGAGGAAGGATGGTGACAGTTTCCACACAGTCACCTTTGGGACCAGGCCGAGGCCGGAGAATAACAGTCCCGCTGTCCCAGGTGGCCTGCCATGCTCACAGACAGGAGTCCCCCTCATTCATCCCTCTCAAGGTCAAAGGACACAATTTCTACTTTCTTCTGGACAAAGAGGGGACCGTGAACAATGCTAGGCTGTTTGATATCACTGTTGGGGCTTACCGGTCAGTTTAAGTTGTAGTTAGTACACATTTGCCAAAACTGTGTTGGACACTAATAACATAATGGAACTCTGGTCCACAGGTGTTATTTTACATGACTGCTATACAATTCTCGCAGCTTCAATGTCTGTTCAATGAAATAAAGTCTATTACATGAAATATGGACCCTTAAGATGAATTTAAAGCTAATAACAAACATGCGACGCCTTGCTGTTGACAGTGTGGGAATGAAATGTATAACTGAATAAAGTTTTTGCGTTTTCTGCACATTTTGTGTACTTGTGTAAATATACATACAGTGATCTGCTCCATGAGAACAGCATTGGTGGCCTCAGTTTCATGCAGGAGGCTGTTCATGTGCTCCATACTGCGGGTTGCTGTGCTCAGCTTTTGACTTAGTTCTTCTTTGGTAGGCTCCACATTCCACACAAATGGCTCTACAGACCAAAGCAAAAAAAAAAAGTAGGTTAAAAATCAGGATTTGAGAAAGTCATGGACATACAAATATTATACATACATAAGAGGTACACCACTTCTTTCTATCGCACCTTGTTTTGGGTTTGGGGATGTGAGAAGGTGTTCCAGAGAAGGCAGGGGTGAAAGAGCAGGAGAGGGGCTCTCAGTTTCTGTGGTCTCCATGCCCTCCCCTTCCTCCCTGGCCATAGACTGGAGGTCACTAAGGGTCATTATTGGCAACCCTGCCTGGTTCTGATCTGTGTTTCTGCGCTGGGGGTCTGAAGTCAGCAGCTTGCGGCTGGACTGGACCGACACTGAACCTGAAAGAGTGTAAATGTTAGTGAAAGAATATGTTTGTTTTTTATTAGATGAATACAGGTTTAAAAATGGAGAGTCAGATAAATGTAGTAAATTAAAGTTCAAACTACTGGATAAAATACAGATTAACAGATTTCTGTATTATTTTTTTTACAATCAAAGCCAAGCTTTAAACCTACTTTATAGGTAAGTTTATGTTAAATTCTGTTAATTAATTTATGTAAATAAGAGTCAACCCTGCTGCTCCTAAATTGGCCTTTGGTGTCAGTTATCATGTCTTATACAGTATGTTAGTATGGCAGTTATATTGATAAATATCTTTAGTGGAAAGCATTAAAGATACTTTTACTGAACCAGTGTTCAGTGTCATTAAAAAAGTAAACAGGAATTAAGAATTTATGATAAATCAAATTTAAGTTTCAATAATGATTCTCAGTGTAACAAAAAGTTGTAAGTTAGTGTGCTACTTTGGTGTGACATGAGGGGGCACCAGACACACTCTGGCATTACACAGTTAAGCTGGCATAAACGCAAACACCAGTGTGAGGACAAGGGAGATATGAAAGGGCGAGGACCTTGAAAGAGTAGGTGGACAAAAAAGTAGAGTGTGATTAATAAACCTGAAAAATATCAAAAAGACCAGACACTTAACCCACCCCTCACCTCCCACCTCAAGTCTGCTGCTCTCCCTCTTTTCGTGTGTAGCTGAGTGAGAAGAGCAAGAAGCTGAAGTCCAGCTGCATGCATTAATCAGTTTGGTGTGTTAATGCCTGAGAATTAGACCAGATTTTGTTGACTGAACAGTGTAACAAAGAGCTAACAATGAGGATTTATAATTTTCTGCTGGAGGCTACTAGAAAGTGCAAAGCTCTTTCGTATTTTTTGGGCAATATTGACATTTAATCCTTGTGCCTCCTGGCACAACACTCCTTGTTATAGAGGGCTATAGGATTTAGACAGATGAAATCCAACCATGTTGACAGCCATCATTGTAACAGTGAATTTGGCTGTGGTGGTTAAAGAAAGCTATAAGGGGAAAACAGGACGTCATGTTAAACATAAAAACTGAATGTCAGCCACAGAGAAAGCTGCTGCCTCCAACAGTATCTCGTAAAAGGCTGGAGTTAATATGATTATTTTGTGTTTTTGTTTTAAATAGATTCTGTCTGAAGTGTAAATTGGACAAACCAGGTCAATGGACATATATCAGTTTTACTGTTTGTTACATGTGTGTAAATGTAAGACTATAACTGGTCCAGAAGCCAATCATTGTATGACACACCTCTCCAAAAGGGCCAGAAAACACACTTGATATGAACCCTTTTGCATTTAATTGCCATTTAATTAAAATGTAGTGATGAAATTGCTCAAATCACACTTTCAGTGATGGTTAATATTGGCCTTATACATTGGCCTATTGCTTGCATGTGTGTGTGTGTGTGTGTGTGTGTGTGAGCGAGCTGCTAATGATGAGTCTCTCCAGATGCCACAGTGAGCTGTTTGCCCCTCTGAGAGGTGGGAAAAGAGCTGAGGAGCCTCACCAACACCTGGCTGTAATGAAGTGACAGGGAAGAAACACAACCATACACACACACTTCCCATTCCTACTCATTACTATGTGTGTATTTTGTGTTTGACTCCAGAGGGCAGCTGTGTGGGAGGTGATGAACGAGTTTCCAGTGCTGCTCTTCTGATACAGAACACACAGACACCCACCTCCTATGTTCTCTTTCCCATCGTTTCTCTCATAAAAAAGTGGAGTAAACAAACTTCTTAACACTTAATACTTTGATGGATGTCTTTATATGATACTATTCATGCACCCTTTGAGCTTACTGCTGTCTATTTCAGCAGTAGTCACTTATATGGCTCATTCTGCTGCTTATTAATTTGAAAGATACAGCACTGCTACTACACATACATAATCAGGTACTTATTGCCAACTCAGTCAACTTTGTGATTTTTGCTCCATGCTTACTGTTCTGGCTCTGCAGGTTAAAGAGTTGCTCCTCAACACGGGTCAGCTGGCCCTGCAGGGTCTCCACAGTGGCCCGGTGGTCATCCTGCAGCTTCCTCTGCTGCTCCCTGTATGTCTGCCGCTGGGCCTCCGCCTGGGAGGACAAGTCAGCCTGAGCCTGGGACAGATCCGACCGCAGGCCCACGTTCTCCGACTGCACTGACAGCAGCCTTGAAAGAAGAAATTAAAGGAAGATAAATGGATAAATAAATGCGGCAAATAGGGCATGTTAGAGGACATAATATATATCAACATGGTAGTATGGTAAATTCTTGACAAAACAGGGTTCAAGACGTCTCACCTCTCACGGAGCTCAGCCTCCTTGCTAATGGTCTCTTGGAGGATTTTATTATGTCTCTCTAACAGAGTGTCGTGTTCAGTCTGGAGCTGCTGCAGCTCTGCTGTGGTGCTCAGGAGGCTCTGCTGGCTCTCTGCCAGCCTGGACCTCAGCTGTTCTACCTGAGACGACAACTGCTCCCTACCAGACACACCACATATTCGTTAGATTTAGGGCCCGATCAGACAGGATGCGTTTTAGCAGCTGGGTGCGGCTTTTTTGTCATTGTTTTCAATGAGAGGGACGCTTTTTGCGCGCTGCTTTTGCTTTGCAGAGCGCCTCGCTTTTTTCCGCTCTGTGCGCCTCGCGTTTTTGAGGAAACGCTCCAAGCTGCAAGTTGAAAAAACTTCAACTCAAAGCAGAAAAGTGCCCGACATCATGGGCGTTTCTTCTCATTGTCCAATCGGATGAAAGGAGAGGTGAGCCTTCTGTCAGTTTACAATATAACGGTTAGGTTAATGACAGCTAATGATTCGGTGGTTGCCTTAACAACAGTAGAGAAAAAAAGCCGCCTCCAGCTGCTAAAACACGCTCTGTCTGATCGGGTGTTTACTTCCACAAAAAAGGCAGTGCGGTGCGCCTCGCGTTTTACAGCCTGCAAAGCGCGTTCTGTCTGATCGGGCCCTTATACATCACTCTTACTCTTCTGATTGACACATACTTCCAATTAGTGTTCAAATTCTTTCTCATGTGACATGTGTTGTATTTTGCCCACCATCTGTTTATATTATTGTGAAAGATCACACAAGCAACAGTTCTAAAGTAATTATTTGTTTTTGTTTGAAAACATCTTTTAAACTCATTTGGATGTTATCCTAAGGGTCAGGGTTAATGTGCAGTAAAACAGAGCCAAATCAGAAGAAGAATGAGTCAGTCCAATGGATACATCCGCCAAACACTGTAAGGAGTTACAAAGTCCATTAACGTTCCTGATTTCCTCCCTGCATTTTCCCTTGCCACGCACATTTGTCAGACAGTTGTCCTTACCTCTCGAGTTTGCTGGAGTCTCCCTCACTCAGGGCAGTGGTTTTGCTCTTCTGCTGTTTGAGCACATTGTGGACTCGCACCTTGTAACTCTCAAACTCTCCGGCTGTTGCCATAAGCTCAGCCTGGAATCAACATAAAAAGATTTAGCAGAGACATACACTAAGGACAACAATTAACAAGTTATCTTAATAACTATATACACTCTTTTATTGACTTGATAAAACTGCTTCATTCTTTGCTGCACTGCTGCTGCACTCAAACTCACACAATTTACCTCTCATGAAATCAACCTAGGCAAGATGAAAACCTGCAAAGGCATGATACTGTATTTGCTGATTGACAAATACAGAAGGAAAGGTAAAGGGGATGCAAGTGGAATAGAAGAATGGAGAGCAGATTTAATTACAATCTCCTTGACAGATTTTTAATAATAAAATGGGGTGAACACAATGTCACAAGCACAATACTTTTTAAGAGCAGCAAAAAAAATGTGTCAGTTAATAAAATATCTGAGGAAAAACTATAGTAGTTGGTGGCAGTGACTTTCTATGTATACTTTTTGTTTAAGTTTCTAATATTTAACACAAATTATATGAGCAGATTGCCTGTTTCCTGTTAGCTGGTTAACCATTTTAATATAACTAACTAAAAAAAGTTCAACCCCATTGTCTATAGCCAAAAGCTCCAGTCACATCCAATATAGCTGCTGATGAAAGCACTTGATGAATTGATTACATATTTGAAAGAAATGTATTGGCAAAACAAATGTTTGTAATAACCTTTTGCAATAACTTTCCAATAATCAGGCAAAACATTTGCTTAAAGATTCGATAATTAATCTAAATAATTAACAGATGGAAAGTGAAAATAGTTTCTGTCGAGTCTGTGTGTGTTTGTGTGAAGCACCTTAGCAGTGTCTCTGTCCTGCTGCAGGCTGTTGATCCTTTGCTGCTGGGAGCTGCTGGTTCGTTGTTGCTGTTCCAGCGCAGACCTCAGTTGCTCCTGCAGACGATGGCGCTCAGCCGTCAGCTCGCACACGTCAATCTTAACACACACACATCACACATTAGTACGTGACTTGTGAGAAGTGAGATGTTGATTTGTGTAACTGTATATTTCAATAGAGGGGGTCGCTAAGAGAAGTTCTGCTGGCTGTGTTACCTTAGAGCTTTCTAGCTGCTGCTGGTTAGCCTCCAGCTCTCCTTTTAGAGAGGCCTGCAGCATCATGAGAGAGCTTTCCTGCACGCATACACACATACAGCGTAAAAATTTTAATATATAGGCCCATATGATCAAGTATGACAACACATACAGATGATTAACCATTCCCAACATCTTCAAGGCCTCCCCCACAATCAGGCACACACATGGCTGCATAACACTATTTACATTCATCAGACAGCAATGCTACACACAGTCGTAGGAAATCCTTAGGGACACACTGACTGACCCACACACAAACACACAGACACACAGAGCAGACCTGTTTCTTGGCATCAGCCAATTCCTTTTTGGTCTTCACCAGCAGCTGTTTCATCTTTGAGGTCTTCTCCTCCCCCTGGTCCAGCTGGGACTTCAAAGCCTCTGGAGACACAAATGACCACACACAGACACACAGACACACAGAATCAAATAAAAATGGTTTGGGTCAAATATACACTGCAGGATATATTTAAGGACATTGTTTTCAGTATTGTGTGTTCATTAGACAGCTTAATAGGGTAGATCATCAAGAAAACCGAAATGCATCTGTGGGCTGTGCAGTTACAAGACAGTTAATATTAAGGCTCTGCAGGATTAGTATCAGTGAATACTAACTGGAATTCTTAAAATGCAGTATATATTGCTCTGTGAATTTAAAAGAGCAAAGTACACTGTACATTCTTTCGTCAAAATTTAGACAAGCTTTATAACATTAGCTATACCCCCTTATCCTTGAGGGTCGTAACGGAGGATCGTGAGCCATCGTAGCTGACATTTTTGGAAATTGTAGATGTGTTAACCTGTGCATTAAAGAGTAGGCGTACATGCAAACTCCTTGTACATACCGATTTCCTGTTTGAGGGAATCCTCCTTCTTGGTCAGTGTGTTTATCTGTGCTTTAAACTCCTCAGCACATTCATCTTTTTGTGAGAGTTTGGCATTGAGCTCTTTGACCAGCCGTTCATAGTCAGCCATCTCCATGTCCAGCAGAGAGCTCTGCTGCGCCTCCTACAGGCAGAGTCAACATGCTACATCATTACAGGAATCACAGCTAACACCGTCAGTTAGGTCAATTATCTCAAACTTTGATCATTTTCAACAACTTACGTAATCAAAATTTAACTTTAATTTCATGTTGCACTCAAGATTTTTCAAAATATTTTTTGTACTTCATCATTTCATTACAATGATGTTTAAAGATTAAAAAATACTACCATGTAGTAACCGTTCTAATCTTTAATAATCTAAAAACAATACTTAATTTAAATGTTTTTTATACAGATGTATGAATACATCTTTAAACAACTTTTTAATGACAAATAGTGTGATTATTACAATACACAAATGGATTATAATCTTTTTTTTCCCACTCTCAAACGTCACAATCAGTTTCAACCTAAACAATACTATTGCTTGTTGGCTTGTGTCAACAATGTGGACACATGACAAAGTCAGACCTCCTGGCAGTTTCCATGCTCACTGCTGTACTATGTAGCTCTCCACTAATGGAAAAGTAACAGCTACTGTCCTGTGGGCTACAACTGCTCTCTTTCTCTCTAAGAGGTGCTGCTGTAGCTGCAGGCCGGCCATCACCAGTCCAGTCGCTTCAATGGACAGGCCCTCAGAGACACTAGTGTCTGAGAGGCTGTGTGTGTTTGTGTGTGTGTGTACCTTGCGTAGCTGCTCCAGCTCCTGGGCAGTCTGCTGAGACTGCTGCTGCTGCTTGCGTAGCTGGGCTGTCAGCTCTTCTACTTCTTTCATGGCAGATGACAAGTCCTGGGGAAGCGAGCAAACAAATACACAAGGGAACAAAGTATGTATATACTGTATATTTTCATATTTTATATCTTCTAAGGCTAGCCTGATTAGTACAGAGCACAGATTATTCATCTCTCCTTATATCTACCTTCATCTTCTGCTCTTTCATAGTTCTCTCAGCTAGCAGGTCTCTGTCCAGACGTTCGGACTGTCTTTGAAGCTCCTGGATTTGGACTTCTAGCTGCCTCACGGTGCTTCTTGTGGTCTCAATACTGGCCATCAGGTCGTCCTTCTGACTGCTCATTGTCTCCCTCTGTAAAAGCATAAACACTTCCTGTTTACATCCTCCTCCGGGGATAAACCTACATCTCCAAGATGCAACTTCTCGGGACCAAAGACATTACCAATAGATGTAATGTGATGCAATGCAAATTTGTGACATGAACAAGGTGTGACATTTAAACAGAGACACAGTTGTTACTCTCATATACTCAAAAGTAATCAAGTATAATCTCTTATTTTACTAAATGAATATAAAATATAAAATTCTAAACAACATTGGCCAAGCACCTTTGAGGCAATTTGGTAAATAATGATCTACAATGCTTTGTGTGTTTATCAGTGATTTATTTCACAAATGAATAAGTAGGTTTGGTGAGATTCACTGTATTCAGTTTCTGAAAAGATTTCCTCTGAGAGAATGTTGTTTTAATTGTTTCAGATTTCACCTGTAAATGTCGGCAAATGCATCAAACCTCACAACACCATGCGACACATTTGAAAGTCAGTCATGCAAAACTGACAGCCGCAGGCTCTGAGGGCTTTCTCTGCAAGGAACACTGAACCAGCAGCAACAGCAGCAGCAGCAGCAGCAGCCCCCTCCCATCATCTGTCATCCAAACACTCACATTATGATGGGTAAACAGAGATGGCCAGAAGTACTCTAAGATACCAGACTAGCTTTCAGTCTACCTTCTCCCCCTGAGACCAATGAGCGCACACAAGAATAAACCTCCACCTCACAGAATGGTGTTGCACTCGCACACAGCAGATGGAGGCTATACTCCGCTCCATTTACCTGCCTGTTGTTCTCTCATTGGAAAGAAACAGTTATGATCTTGGGGAGAGGAGTATATATAAATAAAATTCTCCCTAGCTCACCCAGTCACGTCTGATGGGCTATTTGTGGGTGCCGGGCTGTCAGGCAAAGCTGGGCGAAGCGTTGCTGGCTAAAATGACTCACTGTAAATCAGTTGGAAACTGAGTTATGTGAGAAGCATTGGTGAGATGCATTGCTGGACAAAGTGGCACTGCTTAGATTTACTGGAGGGTGAGAACAGTTTGTGTGTTTGTTCGAGTGAAGGTGTGAGTGTGTAGCTCTGTTACCTGTGTGACAGCATTGCTGAGTTGCTTGGTCAGCTCAGCAATCTGTCTGTCGGCCGCCTCCACCTTCTCTCTCTCCTTATCCAGCTGCTCTGTCTGCTTGTCGTAATCAATCTGCAGGTTCTACACATACAAACACATCCATACACACTTATATTCATTCATTACTGGTGACTCAGTGAAGGTAAACACAATGCATCTCTGATATCAGCTGTATTTACATTGAGTATGGGAAAAAACTCATTAGACACGACAGACTGGCTTCTCCTCTAATGGAGACACAGTCGTAAAGCACATTGCAGTCTGGGGGCAGTTTATGGAAACCTCTGGGAGCAACATCAAGCGAAAAGTGTATTTCAAAGTAAGCGCGCAACAACTTGCCAATTCGCAACATATTAGTAATGCATACGATTAACCAGATGTTAAACGATCAGACAGAAACTGTCAGTTTCATTTGGTTCACCATGTGTCTTGATTTTCTTTACAGTTAGAAATATAACTGTTTAAATTTTCCATCAGACAAAGCGACAATAATGGCATATTTTTACACAGTGCAATGTGATTGAACCATGTTATTCATAGTGTAAAGATAAATGCTTGTAAGTAAAACTTACTGTGTTACAGCAGGACATTCAGGACATGTATTAAACAAAAACATCCACACTGTAAAACAACAGTTTGAAATAAAAGTACTTAAATAATTACTAAGTGTTGAATTTCAAAACTCTGTTACCACTGAGCTTCCTTCATTAGCTAGCTGGATGAACATGAATAATGTACAACCATCAAGCTGAAAACAATATTTCACGGCTCCTGAATAAAAAATAAGGTCACAAAAGTTACAGAAGTTAAACAAGTTATTCTGGTAGTTTTCTCTCCTACCTTGTAGCCTTCAGCACCATGGATGATATCTTTCATAGAGCTGTTGACTTTCTCCCTCTCTGCTTTCAGTGATTCTACTTCCTCCTTGAGGGTTGAAACCTGAAAAGAAAAATATAATTAGATTAAGCTGTGTACAATGACATATGTGAGCACCGAGGAGGAAATGGTACAATAATCTATCTCAACCTAGTGCCCTGAACATAAAACACTTTGATGAATAAAGTTATTATACAATGTCTTCCATTTACAATTGATGTTTTTCAGCGTATTCGTGTTTCATACTGACTGTTTCACCACATTAATGTACATTTTTTGTATAGAATTCTCGTCATGTTCATGTGCTTAATTAAACTGACATTTACAAATTAGAACGGCATGCTTTAACGTACCTCTTTCTTACTGATGTCCAGCTCCTTTTTTGCTTTGATTGCAACCGCCTTAATCTTGTTCATCTTCTCATCCTTTTCTTTGTGTTCTTTCTCCAGGAGAGCTGCAGGGAGAAGCAGTTATCACAGTGTTTAAGTACATTCTGAATTTATAATCTGAATCACCTCCTTCAAAGAGCAATGAACTAAATCATCTTTTGAAGGAAGCTACAGTATATTTAGTAAAATAATGGTTATTACTCATTAACACTGACAAGAGTCACCTTCATACCTATTTTCTCTGTGATCTCGGTGCTTGCATTTTCATTAGCGGAAGCAGATTGAGCTGCAGACTCCTGAGAGAGGGATGAAGGAAAAAGAGAGAGTATGAAAGGGCAGAGAACAGAAGAAAAAATCCAATTACATGTCAGTCACCAAAGGTCTCATAAAAGAAGCTATGTTTTTTCCATCATGTAATATTTTTGCCAACAAGCAAAATATCCATTATATACTAAGTGGAAATGTTCCCTCCAAATTTGCACGTGTTTGTTTTGTTGTAGTTATTTTTGTCAGAGTTACATTCCAGGAGGAGTGGATTGGCCTAACCTCCCCTGTCTGACAGAAAATAAAAAACTTGAAAGACACATACAATTTATCTATCAGTAATGTCTATAAAATGTCAAAAATAATGCCAAATGCTGCCTAGGAGTTGTCCATGGGAGTCCCAGGAGGTTATTAAACTGCTTGCTTTTTCCCTGACAGTCAAAAACAACAAAACAAACAAAAAAAAACCTGTGCTAAGCTACAACCTGGAAATACATTTTAGGTATTTAGCTGCCTACACAATTTAAAATTAATTATGTGCACATGTAGTAACAGAAAGAGGCATCTCAGAAAGGAGCCATCGCAGATAGCAATGCACCTGATCAGTTGATATGGCTGCATGACTAAGTCTGATTAGGCAGCTGAAGCAAAATACAGACATGACAATTAATTATTTACTATATTAAACTGTGATTATGATCAATGGTTATAACTAGGATAACCTAAACTGTCAAATCTCTCGTGGACTGTAAATAATTCTAAGAAGACCTGAGATATCAGGAGCTCCACTCACCTGAAGAGCAGTCATCTCGCTCTTCAGCTGGGATATGAGTGACTCTTTCTCTGACAGCTGATCATTCAGCTCTCTCCTCTCTTTCTCGATATCCTCCATCTGTGTCTGCATTCCCCCAAGCTCCGTCTCCTTTCCCTCTTGGGTCATCAGAGAGATTTGGGCCTGCAGTTGTTGGTTCTCCACACATACCTTCTCATTGGCTGACTTCATTTCCTCCAGGTCTTTCTGTAGCCCTTTGGTATCTTTCACCACCTCCTCCAGGTTATTCCTCAACATGTCCCTCTCCTGTTCCAGGTCTGTTATGCGAGCCTGGAGTTCCTTCTGCACATCCTCTACTGTGACTACTCCCTGAGCCTCCTCAAGACTACTCTTCAACAGAGCCCTCTCTTTTTCCAGCTCATCGATTCGTGCTCGGAGCTCCTCAACTTCCTCAGTGGTGTTGCAGAGTACCTCACCCTGTTTTTCCTCCAGAGCCCTGATGGTGGCACGGGCCTGCTCTGCCTCCTTTGCCTTTTCGGATGTCACCTGCTCTAGCTGAGCCTCCAGGGCTGCCAGATTGGAGCCCAGAAGGTCCCTTGTTTCCTGGGCTTTGGAAAGCCCAGAAGATGCATCTTCCCATTTCTGATGGAGGTCAGTGTTTTCAGTGGAGAGATCTTTGACAGTCATCTGTAAAGCACAAACTTCTGCCTGCCTCCTGTCCACCTCCTCTTTCAGGCTATTCTCTAGTTTTTCCCGCTCTTCTTTTAGATGCAGCACTTCTTCCTCCTTCTCTTCTTTGAGGCTTTTCAACTCCTTCTCCTTCTCATCTCTATACAATAGTGCCTCCTTCTCTTTCTCCTCCAGCAGCCTCTGGATTTCTTTTGCTCTCTGTTCGTTCAGATATCGCATTTCTTCTTCTCTATGCTGAAGCTGGGATTGCATTTTGTCCCTCTCTTCACTCAGCGTGTTGACCATCTCTTTCAGATCTTGAGTCACATTTTCCTTCATCTGCAGTTGGGAGAGGATCTCCTCATTCTGCCGGGTCAGTTCCACTACAGACTGCTTAAGCTCACAGGCTAAAGTTGTTTGTTCCTCTACAGTTGACCGGAGTTTCTGGTCCTCCCCTGCAGAATCTTCCACCTTCAGCTGCAGGTCTTGTATGTTCTTCTCCAGAGTGTTTTTCTCCTCTGTAACCTCTCTCACCCTCTCCAACACTTCTCCCCTCTCCTGGGTAAGCTCTTCGATCTTTTCTTGGAGTTCACGTACAGTATTTGCCCCCTGCTCCTTCATTGCTTTGTACTGAAGAACAAAGTCTTTTGTCTTCTCACCCAGTTCTGTCTCAAAACCTTGCAGTATTTCTCTCGTGTGTTGACACTCAGCTAGGGCAGAGTCTCTCTCTCTGGTCAAGTCCTCACACTGCACCCTGAGCTTCTCCAGATTCAGAAGGTTTTGGTCCCCAGAACTTATTGCTGACTCTTCGGATTTACATGGAAGAGAGTCCTCTCCATCTTTGTGCTCTTTGCTCAGTTGCTGGATCTCTGCTCTGGCTTCTTGTTGCTCAGGGTCGAGGGTTATGGCTTGGTCATTCGGAGCACTGTTACTGCTCATCTGCAGTTCATTAATTTTGAACTCCAGCTCTTCTCTCTCCATCTGGAACTCCTCTTTGGTCCTCTCCAGCTCTGCCTCAAGCTCACCCTTCACATTACTGAGGAGGGTGAGCTCATCCTGAAACATGGTGTTCTGGGCTTGAAGTTCTTCCAAGGCTGCTTTCAGTTTCCCAGTCTCTGTCTCGTCTCCATCAGCGTGGCTGGACTCACCCTGACTGCAGCCGGACAGCTCCAGCATTTTGGCGATCCCTGAACTACGCGCTGGTTCCTCGTCTTCCTCCTGCACATCCTGCAGGTAGCTCTCTGTTAAAAAAAGTTTTTATTGTAAATGTTGTTTATTGTTGTAAATTATAGCCCTTAAAAGGTGTCTGCTTAAAGGGCTTTTGGTTAAACCAATTTCTATATTTCACAACTGATTCAAAATTAAATTTAACTAATGCACCTGTAATAAAAAGTATGGGTTCTGCTTTGGCCACAAAAAGGCTTGGCACAGCCCTGTCCTCTTTTGTTGAACTGGTTAAGCCTCATGTTGACAAGAAGGAAAGGTTGTGCATACACAGTTGATTGCTTGATTACGTGAAATCACCTACATGAAACGGGGACCCGCCTTCACTGTAAAGCCCAGTTCAGATCAATGATTTGCAACACAACAAAACAGTTTTAGAATGTTGCAGAGAAAATTGCAGCGATGTGAACTGGTTAGTTGCAGAGCGTCTGAAGCCGTTGCGTGGAGTTCATCCACTTCTTTTTATACCAATAACAGAAATCCGGCTAGATAATCAATGTAACCTGGGCTTAATTCTAACGTTATATAGTATTAACTAACATTATACTATTAACACAGGTATGTCAGTCCATCGTTGCAATGGAGATGGTCTGCTGTATCTGTGTGCGTTGCGTTGCGTTGCTTTGCTTTGATGTGAACGGCCCAGTTTTAGAACGTTTACAATCAGATGTCAAGGGATTCTTTTGGTTCTACTCAATTGTTTCTTCTTTTACTGTCTCCCATTGCTAATTGTGTGTGCCGCACTGTTAATGTTATTCTTGTCGTTATTGTCTGTCTGTGTTTGTAATGTTTTTACTTTTTTGTTCTACAAAAACAATAAAAAATGTTGATCACAAAAAAAGGGATTCTTTTGGCAGTTGCATCCAGTCTCGTTGCGAATCATTGATCTGAACTGGCCTTAACAGATCAACAGATCCAGCTCCTGTTCTTACATCTACTTTTAAATGAGTGCAGTTATACCTTTGAGAGCAAGCTGCTCGGTCAGCTCCTCATGGAGCAACAGGAGACGTTCCCTTTCAATTTCACAGTCCTCCTCCAGAGCCCTCATTTCCTCCTCATGCTGCAGACTCTTCTGAGCCAGCTCCTCTTTCAGGTTCTCCACTTCCTGCTGGGCCTCTGTCAACTCCTTCTGGCGGCTCTCCTGTACCTCAGCAATCTCCTGTGATTTTCGCTCCTGCACTGCCTCCAGTTCAGATCGAAGGGTTTCCAGTTGAGCTTCTAAGTGACGACGAACTTCTTCAGCGCTTTCTTCTGCACTTGCATGTTCGGCCAGGCGCTCCCTCTCTCGTTCACTCTCCCTCTTCCTGTCACTCTCTTCACGCTTTATTAGTAATTTCTGGAAACGAGCAACTTCTTCTTGGTGTTTGTTGTTGGATTCCTCAATGCTGCTCTCTAGGGTCTTTATCTTCCTTTGATGATCTTCTATTACATGGTCAAGCTCTCCTTTCAAAGCTGCTAGGTCATCCTGCACAAAATAACAGTAGTGTAAGTGTGTTTAGCATTTACAGAAATACGTCAACATATCATAGATGTTGAACATATCATACATGTTCAGAGGAACCATGTTGAATTCAGTAAAACTGGCAAAGCAACCAGTGTTACACATCATGTAGTATTTGTTGTATTTCACCTTGGCTTGCTGCTTAGTCCTCTCTAAATCCTTACGGGACAAGGCAAGACTTTGCTGAGTCTCTGCCTTTTCCAGCAGTAAGGCATCCATCCTCTCTGTCAGCTCCTATTAAGCAGATGACCAAATGATTATGCAGCATGAATAAAGGGCAAATGTTAATAAGGAAATAGTTATGGCATATGATTCAGCCAAAGAACCAACCTGCATTAAAGTAGAGTCATCTGAACTGGTGCTATTTTTGGGGGGGTGTTGTTTGAGGGATTCAACTTCTTTTTCCAATTCTGAAAAGAGAATTAATGTCACATATGTGTGCATTACAGGCCCAGAGAGGCAAAGTGTCAAACACAAACACACACTTTTATGTGTTTTTAGCTACCTACCTGCACATTTGCTCTTCATCTTCTGCATTGCAGCCATCTGCTTCTTGGCAAACTTGATAAGGTCATCTTTAGGCAATGTGTCCAGCTGAAAACAAAGTATGATGAAAAGAAAGGGACATGAAAGTGAATACCCATTCAACAGTGAAATATACAAAATTAGACATACTGCAGAATTTAATAGCCTCAATAGCCTGAATAAGCACTTGCAGATGGCAATACCTTCGACTTGGCTCCAGCTCCTGGTGATGGAGCCACAGACTCTGGTCCAGTACCCCCGGGGTCCTGCGTCAGTGAAAGGAAAAATAAGTTACACTCTGTTGGATTTGCTATATATACAGTATGTATATATTTTACATTTTGACTTAACACGTGCAGGAAAAGAGCAGTCACTCATTCAGCACAGCATGTCCTTTGAACATTTTATATTCGGTAATATTGGGAATATTAGGTGCTGCGCTTTAATTCAGCAAATAAAAATCAAGTTAACGATCTTTAACTCAAATGTGGGCTTTAAAAGGTTCGTCCTCCCCAGTGTTTACATGGATGGATGCCTTAGCGGCGAGTAATGTTAGTATCCAATTCGGAAAGCTGACTTTATAATATATTTCTCCTGTATGAGAAGAATACAGCGTTAAGGTTTCAGAGCATGGCCATTTTCTACCAATAAACTTCATTTTTGACATTTAACGCATTTAAATAGCGAGGTGTGGAATGCGGATCTGTTACATAGGACACAATTGGTAGTTGAACCTGCTGCGTGTTGTTAGTGTTACCAGCTCTGTTTCGAAGTCACCCTCACAATTAAAGATGAGTAGCCTAGTGCCGCTATTAAAAACAGATGGACATTACATTATAAGCTTACTTGAAGATGCGGTAGTCGAAATACTAAGTTGTGGCACACAGGCTAAAGCTAATTCATCGACACGGAACATTACCTCCATCTCAGCGGAGTTTAGCTACTTCTCAATCGTCTGACAGACGCGGAGATATACCGGTAAATCCCCTGGATAGAATCAAAGCGATGTCTGAAATAATTACGTATTCCTTGGAGATTTAATACGAAAACATCTCCACTGTTTTGGTTTTTGAGTTAACAAGCTATAGCAATGACTTGCTTCCGTAAACGTCAACCACGTGACGTCAGTATAATTTACGTCACACATTCAACAGGATACTGAAGCGACTACGGATGATCCAAAATCAACACGCACTCTTTCTCCGTTTGTTTTGACAGTCTTTTGCTTATAGGACATTTTTGGATTGTGCACAGCCAATTTTACTTTACATTATTACATTTATGTTTTCAATTTACGGAATTGAAAAATAATCAAATATATTTCACACACGAAAACAACCTGGTTGTCCCCAGGAACCAGCAAGAATAGAATAGTTCCATTGCAAAACTGGAAACTGCTGTGTATATGGAGGCAAAAATGTGATTAGCCTCACAGTGCATGCATGACCTGATGTGTGAGGGCCCCCAGCATGTGTCATAATGGAGTGATGAAAAGGTCAAAATAAGACCTTTAACCTTTTTGATGTAAATCATATGTGGAAAAGGTAGCAATACATGTATTCATAATAACATAACTTGTACTTTACTTCTACTGTACTCTTACACAACTTGCAAAGCCTACTTAAATAATCTAAAAATGTATTATGAACATTGCAAAGTTGTTTTTAAAATGTTTTAAAGAAATGCTACTAATGTGTATGTAATGGCGTATTCATAACCATTATTTGAAACCTAAATATACAATATAAGTAATAATCCATTTTAAATTTTGATCAAACATTTCTCAGTGCATTATTTTTATACATTGTGTTATATTATTCTTTCCATAATACAAATCCCATGTAACTATGATGATAAGAATACAGATCTCAGTGGCGCTGGTTTATTTCAGTTGATAGAGCAGGTACCCCATGTACAGAGGCTATAGTCCTCGTAGCACTGATCACACCAGTTCGATTCCGGGTATGCCGATCATTTGGTGCATGTCATCCCCCACTATCTACTCCCCAAATTTCCTGTCTCTCTTCAGCTCTCCTATCAATAAAGGCAAAAGCAAAGAAAAAAAAAAATACAGATCTCAAACAAATAAAACGGTTTTGTTGGACAAAGGATTGTGCCAATACTGTGCTGTTTATTCAAATTACTTGCTGTGTCAGAAAACACAATGCTTAAGGGTCTGAAGGAGAATAGCTTGAGTACAGTGTATTTACAGGATAACATCTCAGTAATTAGAATATGAATGTGCCTTAAGCATAATTAACACATGTATTGATGACTAGTATTTAAATATTTAATTTAAAAGAATAGAAGCTATAAGAAATCTACGCATAGTTTGTGCAGACAGTTTTGTATTGCGGCTATAGACAGTACTGTACATGGAACATAAAACTGCCTTTTCTGATTGTATTTTTTTTACTCCAAGGCCATGTGGGGCATAAAATCATCCCAAAGCTGTCTGATGCAACAATAACGTTGTTTTTGGGAATGCTGTAGGGAGATGGGGGGTATGTGCCCTCTTGCTGACATCAGGCCTGTCACAAACTCAATTGATGGCCTAACTGTGCTTCTGTATTCCCATCACGTGAGGTCCAGTTCTATCTGTTGAATATGGAGAGCGTCTGTTTTGACACAAGTGATAGAAGCACTGACGCAGGCAGCTTAGCGAGATGCCTCTCATCCTGACAAGGCTGGGATGCTCTGGGCGGAGGTGCAGGGGCTCTGCCGACTTCCTGTCTCATCTGGAAGAGACCCAACTCTGCCTTCCACTCCGCCTGGGTCAAACACACCCATCCATCACAGCCCCTCCCTTGTTTTCTCCCTGGGCATCGAGCAGTATTTTGCAGCCATTTTTCTCCCCCCACTCGTGGACGTCAGTCAGGGAAGGCTTTGCAGTAATATAACTGACACTAGCTGGCGTTCAGGGAGTAATGAATAGCCTAGCTGGGTCTATCAGGAGGAGTGAGCAACAGCCACTCTTTCATGCGTGTCTCATTCTCCTTTGCTTTCTCTCCTTTTTCTGTCTCTTTCTTGCTTTCCCTGGCTGGTTATGTCTTAACAGTTACCACATTTCCAACTAACACTGAGAGAGACATATTTTCACCTTTTTCTCTCATCTCATGTCTTTGATTTCAATAAGGACAGGACATAACTGGGACATAGGAATGTCTTGCAGCCTCTGAATGTACAAATATTTCTTGAAGGAACATTTGCAAATGCAAAAATACACACAGTATGTCATTCTACAAGGATGCATACAGTTCACTGGGTCTATGCAGAGTTACCCACTTCTGCACTGCTGAGTATTACTTTCTTTTTACTGGCTGAAAAGTGATATCACAAAGATATCTAAAGCTGTGTGTGAAACCAAGTCACAACTGTTAGTATTAAGTGATTAATTAAGTGATACTTTCCTATAAAAAAGCTTTGTATGAATGATGACATAAGCTGAATTAATGTTTGTTATATTGTCAGCAAAGGCTGATGTGTTTAAATGTAAACATATACTTAAAGCTGCTGTGAGGAACGTTTTTGATTTTTTAATTTTGTGTCAATCTTGGTGACCCCTGTGAACAAAGCAGTGCGTCTTTTCTTTTTGCTTATCCTGTCCAGGACACGCGTAAGTAGTATTTTCTAACAAAAGAAATCTGTCAAACATACACTGACTGTGAATCTTTCTTCCTTCACACTAAGCACAAGCAATGGTGCTGATCTGTACTGAACTGAAAATCAGTGGGCTATATACCTGTATATATTCATACAGTTTTTATTAAACCTTTTTTTAAAAAAACATTTTGGGCTACTTTAGGTAAATGGTAAATGGACTGTACTTATATTAGCCTCACAGTGCATGCATGCATGACTATTTTCTAGTCTTTGCGACCACTCAAAGCTGCTTTTACCCTACATGTCACATTCGCCCATTCACACACGCATTCATACACTGATGGCAGAGGCTGCTACGTAAAGTGCCCAACTGTCAATCAGTTATCACTTTCATTGTCTTGCCCAAGGACACTTCGACATGTAGCCTGAGAGACCTGGGGATCAAACCTGATGGTCCCCCTAACTGCCCTGTGGTTCAACACAGCTCCTGAGCACTAACAGGAGGAATCTGTTACTACTACCTCCAGTAGGAGGGAAGTGAGCCAGTCAATCACAGGACTTTCACATAGACATGGACAACCATTCAAGGTCACAAAAACACCTACGGCCAATTTAGAGTCACCAATTAATCTAACAAGCATGTCTTTGAACTGTGGGACAAAGACGCAGTACCTGGAGAGAGCCCACACAGAGACATGGAGTACATGCAAACACCACTATGATACCCTTAAGAGTGATGTTGACGACAGTCATTTTGACCCTGTTGAACTTTGGGGGTGGACTGTACCGCTTGGACAGAGTTGATAAAAACCTAAGGGTCTGAAATCTACGCCTCCCAGTGACCAAGATATTGTGGGAAGAACAGCTGTTGTCTAGTCTGTGGCTGCAGGGTCTTCCTCATGACTTTTTGGTGGCTTGGGGGTGGCGTATGTCTGCAATATGCTGACTGATCTTGTCCACATGCGCACTACTTGTGCACACTACCAAGGCCTGTTGGACTAAGGCAAGTGATGTAGCAGTAGAGTAGGACAAAATCAACTACAATCAATTTAAACTGGCATCAGAACTGCAATGAGGCTAGCAGTAAAGGTAGACAAACATTGTTAGTCAATTGTTACAAGTTACGCTGCCAAGAGTTATTGTATATACGTCCTGTTAGCAAGCAATAAGTCAGCAGCAACCACTCTTCAGTGCTGTCCTTCAACCCTCCACAAGGTCTTTGCAAAGATGCAAAAACACCTTGGAGCTGCTTTTACACTACATGTCACATTCACCCATTCATACACTGATGGCAGAGGCCGCTATGTAAAGTGCCCATCTGTCAATCAGTTATCATATTCATACCCGTTGGCTATGCAACCGGGAGCAATTTGGGGTTCAGTGTCTTGCAAGGACACTTTGAAATGTAGACTGAGGGAGCTGGGGAATGAACCTCCGACCTTCCGATTGAAAGATGACCGACTCTTCCACTGAGCCACAGTGCCTAAACATAGTAACTAAGACATAGCATAGGAGCGTAGGAGCTAGTGGTAACAAATTCATGCCTGCTCAGTTCATCATTCAGCAAGTTCAGTAGTTTTTTTGGGGGGTCCTTCTGTTGCCTGGGCAACTGGGGGCTTTCTGTCAAATCCTTGGAGGCATCAATCATCTGTTCATCGGACCTCTGCCCCTGATCAAAAGCTTGCTTTAAAAAGACTGCCCTTTGATCTTTTTGTTGCACCGTGTCAGTGGTTAGTAAAGTCTTAACAACGTTCAGTTGGAAAGAAAATCTGAAGGCACATCCAACAAAGGTGTTGAATTAATCAAACATGGCTAGAACCCCCCAACTCCTCCGCTTAAACTTTTTTATCATTTGCGATCAGTTGCGAGCACAGAGTCTTAATGGTGCTGAACCTTTCAAAGAAACATCACTGTAAGGAGCCTGTAAGGTAGCTTTATAATACTACGTGATAAGAGCAAGGCGAGTACTTTGTAAAGGTGACCACTTTCCATTTATGGCTTAATGGACTCAGGGAGCAGTGGATCAGAACAGGTAAGTAGCAGGCTAGCCAGCTCAAGACACCCTCTGTGAAGTTAGCGAGTGTGTGTTACTTAAATATTGGTAAAGCATATGTACAGTTTTAAAAAACTGGAAAGACACAAAAGCAGGTGCCAGATCTTTACTAATCCCCGAAACATTTTTGCACAGCAGAGACAATCATATAAAATGGCATATCATATTGAAATCTTGTTGAGATCTTGTTCTTGTGAAGATCCAATTCGCTTCTACATTAGCATGGCTGTTTGGTTGATGCAGCATTCACAAGCATAGTGGCACTTTATTTCAGTAGTTTGCATTCTAGAGAGACAAGGGCAGATAGTCACAGCTTCGCAAACCACCATTATCTATACCACTTATCCTGTTCAGGGTCGCGAGGGTGCTGGAGCCTATCTCAGCTGTCATTGGGCGAGAGGCAGGGTACACCCTGAACTGGTTGCCAGTCAATCACAGGGCTGACACTTAGCGACATACAACCTTTCACACTCACTCTCACACCTATTGGCATTGTAGAGTCCCCAATTAGCCCAACATGCATGTCTTTGGATTATAGGGGGAAGTCAGAGTACCCGAAGGTAACCCACGCATGCACAGGCAGAACTCCACACAGAAAGGCCCACTTCATCCGAACTGGAATTCGAACTAGGAACCTTCTAGCTGTGAGGCGACAGCACTAACCACTGCACCACCATGCAGCCCTTTGCCAATATTGTTTGGCAAAATTGAAGTATACATTTTGACTGTTTTGTGAGATTAATCAGTGTAGTTGAAGATACACTGAAGTGAGGAAGACAATAATGTAGGTGCCCCCTCAGCTTCCATTCCTCCTCTCCTTACCCTTTTACTCCTCCACTTCACTGCACTCAACTCCTACCCAATCAGAGAAAGGTGACTTTGGAGGTGCCAGGGTGGAGTGGTTAAGTCACTGACCCCCTACAGCTTGATTGAAGCCTCTTAGTGGGGCCCCTCTGGAAGCAAAGAAAGATGAAGTCATGGGTTATTGCTTGAACAAACAACAATTTGACAGTGAAGAGGCAGTAATTTTTCCACTTAAGTGAGTTTGATAACTAAGGACAAGTTATTAATCATTAAAACTTGATTATCATTCAGTCATTACTGATTAAGTATTCCTGCAATAACATTTGACATTGCAACATTTTTCTTTCATCACTGTGACTTTTCTTTTTACATTCTAGAGAAACACTATCACTCATTCTTTGGAGCATTTAAAGGCAGTGCTATTTCAGTAACTTGTATTTTTTCCCTCTATCACAACACTGATATTCGTATGGATCTTTTAGATAAGATTGTAATACTGATCACCCATACTTGTCCACTCCTGATTTTGTCCACTGTGTCCTGCATTTGTTTTCTCCCTGACATTTTACCTCCGCAGAGTGGCAGTACCAATAATAGGTTTGACATTTTAACATATAGCTTTGGCATTTTAATGTATTAATAAGAGAATTGAACCTCTCTTTTCACGATGGACCTTGAGAGAGTTGGTTTTCTAATAAATGGCCAAAGCTCCTGAAAAGGATAACATAAAGAGTCATTATTTTGTAAGCTGCTGTTATAATAGTGTGAGCTCTTACATAATAGGTTAATAGTTAATCAGGTCTGTGTGTCATAATTTCAAGGGAAGGTAATTTGTCAAAATGATGTGGTTAATATGAGATACAATCCCTTTTTATGCTTTTCATGAGAATTTGTAAATTTGGGGGTTTTTTTGTTTTACTTAAGTAATTTGCAAATGTATTGAAAAAGGGGCAGTTTGGCTCTTGGGGGTAACAACAAGAGGTATATATTCCCAAGACTGGGCGCAGAGTAAGCACATTAATCTAATTCAGAACATACTCTTCTGATTTTACTGTGAACTGTTTTAACATTTCGTTACTAGCAGATGAACAAGACATAGAGTCTACAGGCATGGTTGTGGTCATGCCGACAATGACACAAGGAGAAGATTTGCTTTAATTAAATGGTGCAAACAAAACTAAGCAACAAAATTGAATACATCTTTAGATAAGATAAGCAATAAGTAAAGCTACAAAAAAGGGCCCAAACTCAATGATCAACTAAGCAATACAGAAACTAAGGCTTGAACCTAACAACAGAGGTAGGGGACATCTTAAGTGTGCAATGTGACCAGAAACAAAGAATACTAACACTAATGGGCAGCAGCTTAACGAGCCACCACCCTTTACCTTGTTTTGCTTCTTAGTTTCATGTGCTACGATGCTAACATTAGTTGATCAGCACCAAACCTTAGAAAGTACAATAGCAGAAAAACGTTGCATTGCGACTGCACAGCTGGCTTTATGAGAGCACAAAAATTGGTGATGTATCTTCCTCACAGAATTCAAATCAGAGGTAGTAGGGGTGATACACAGTTCTTTCTCTGATTTTGTGTTTAAGTGTGTGCATGCTTGTGCATGTCACAAAAGCAGAGCGGGGCCCTAACCTGATGCTCGTCTATTATTGATGATATCAGAGTCTCATACTGTCAACTGGCCCTCTGATCTGATGAATCCAAACTGCACAGCTGACCTTTAATGGCAGTGGTGATCTGACTTTTTGTGGGAGGAGCCAATATTGACCAACATTAAATATTTTTGAACACACTTGTTTCTATATGTTTCCAAAATCAGACACCAACTGGCGTCCTATGATGGACTAAGTTTTGTGGACACTAAATGTATGCAGTTGTTTCAATCTTCAACTGTAAGTTGAGATCCACTGATTAGGAGGAAAGAGGAGTTAGTGTAGCACTTTTCTCTTCCATGCCCATAGGCTGTCAGTTTGTTGTATATAAATAGTTTGGTGGCTCAGCAGGAGAACAGCACTTCATCAAGGACCACGGGCACAACCTGCATCTGTCTGCACTTAGAGTAGCAACCTTGATTACAACCATCTTCCTCTCTTCCTCTTCCTCCCCGCTCAGTTCCTTCTGTTGCTCTCCATGCCTACAGGACAATTTGCACATCCTGTACAAATGTTGCAGTTTCACTGATTCCTCAAACAGCAGGGTTGAAACAAGGTTGTGTTGTCACCTTTCTCCTACTAATCACAAAACCCATGGCCAAAGGACTTTGCAGATTATTTGTGTCAGGAATTTTCTGGTGCTTCATGACTTTTACTTTTTCGGTGGTAAAAATCATACTGCATTTATGTGCTGAGTTAAATACCTTTTATTTTGCTATTATAACATAACATATTATAACATTTTGCTATTCCAAGTCTGAAGGTGGAAAACATTGAATCCACTTACAATTATGTCGAGAATATAAACACAAACAAATTAAGCACCATCTGTTAGCTTGTCACCTGAGTGACACCTGAGTGACAAGCTAACAGATAACTTCAAATGTATTGGTTTTTGGAATGTCACTGTAGGGCAGTACAAGCAAAGTTATTTTACATCCATGCAGCTGAGTCAAAAATGCATTCATAAATTACTTATTCACTCAGCCAGTTCTTCATTTTATGTTTAGCACAGGAGAACAACCATAGCCTAGTTCACAGTTGCTTGCACAGTGACAGTGATTTTTCAGGAACCCTGCTAGTGAACAAAAATGGCCTTTTATTTTCATTTCTATTCTTGTTTGGGTCATTCGGTCTATACTTTAGAAAAAAGTGAGCCTTGATCTTAGATTATTTTGTCTTCTATTCCTACGCGGCTGTGGTGCTCCCTGCCACCTGCAAGTCAAGGTTATTCTTGGTAGTGACAGCCAATCACATTTCTGTCTGCTACCCAAAATCTACCAAGATTTGTATACCATGCGCAAATATTTTCACCAGCATTGACCAATCTCTGTCTCTGAGTGCCCGAGATTTTGCTGTTGTCGGCTGTAAAGTGCTGTAAAGAATTGATACGATAACAACCTGCTGCTTCACTTACCAACATTTCCAAAGTCATCTTAAATCGCAAGGTGGTGGATTGACCCCAGCTCCCTTGGCCAACAAATCGAAGTGTCCTTGGGCAAGACCCTGAACCCCAAATTGCTCCCGGCTCCATAGCCAACAGTATGTGAATGTGATGACTGACTGTCAGTTGGGCACTTTATGTAGCAGCCTTTGCCATCAGCGTATGAACGTGTGTGAATGGGTGAATGGTAAGTGGACTGTACTTATATAGCGCTTTTCTAGTCTTTGCCACTGAGACCACTAAAAGGTGCTTGTACACTACATATCACATTCACAGAGGCGGAGAGTGCCCAACTGTCAACCAGTTATCACATTCATACCCGTTTGCTATGCCACCGGGAGCAATTTGGGGTTCAGTGACATGCAGCCTGAGGGAGCTGGGGATCGAACCTCCGACCTTCTGATTAAAAGATGACCAACTCTACCACTGAGCCACAGCCGCCCCATGAATGCAGTGTAAAAGCAGCTTTGAGTTATCGCTTGACTAGAAAATTGCTATATACAGTAAGTGCAGTCCATTTACCATCCATACTGCTAATTTTGAATGTTCGTTACAGAAGTTCGTTACAGATCCAATCCTACTTCTTCTTTTTTTTTTTTTTTTTACTGTTATGGAATTGTAGTTTGAACTTTGAATAAAACATGACAGCCTGGAAGCCAGTGATTTAGTCTATACAACTCACCAATGTCATGAAAGGGGTTGCTAGGAGCAAAAAAGGTAATATTTCTCGAACTGAGAAAGTATGCTAATTTAAAAAGTTATTTCTGTAGGTCAACTAACAACAGTCTGTAGCCCACAATTTTTTTAGCCACTCTCCTACCACATATGTAGCTATATAGCTAGAGAGCAACAGTATGAATACGTTTGCATTCCTGAAAAAAGCTTTATCAATCAATGAACAAATTGGAGATTAGAGCAGTATTTAAGAAACCTGGAACCAGCTAGCAGCTTTTCATTCTCAGGTCAGGATTCAGCACTAATAGAGGTTTTCACACGACTATGGGCCAGTTGTGGCAGAATTTCAAAACCTTTTTTTTAAGAGACCATTGGTAAGTGTGTTATTTTTCTGTGTCAGTGTTGTACATTACAATGTGCAGTCACCATGGAAGCTAATGTACACATTCACTCAGCCTAGTCAGGCAGCCCTGAAATGACAGCTCTGTTTAATGCATGGTGCTTTTACACAACCCAGTAAATTTTCTGATACAAAACACACACACACGCACACGTGCATGCAGCAGACCAGCGTTGATTTCATTAGCAGCAGTGGAGATACATAGCAGTAGCTGATGGTTTAGAGAGTGATGAGGCATCTGGATTCACCAATGACAGCCGTTTGACAAGTCTGACTGAAATACTGCCTCCTCCCTTGCTATGTCTTCCTCTCATGTTTCTTTTCTCTCCATCTTTTCTTCTCTTTCCTGCTTCTTGTCATTTGTCATCAGTTTGTAGCTGTTGCCTGAAGCAGGGTGTGTGTGTGTGTGTGTGTGCGCATATGTGTATAGAAAAAGACTTTTAACCTCAACTGAATGTATTTCATCTGCTCTGCCTCAATTTCAATCAGAGCTAATGGAAATGCTGGCCAACGCTCAGCTCAGCCCTGGTCTTTAGCACACACACAACCAGAGCACAGCATCCACACTGTGCGTGTACTGTAATACATTCTGTTTAGACAAGCTCAGCATCCGCATTAAACTGTAAATTACCCTTACCCCTCAAAAAGACTGCTCAGGATAGTGGTGGTTTCTGTATCATAGCTTTGTTTTGATAATTAACTAATAAGATGAACTAGAGGCAAAGGTGTCTGATGAATTTGCAATGTTATACTTTCTCCTATCTGAAGGGGAATCGTATAATGTTCTTTCTTTTAAAAACATAGCCCCTCATCGTTGCTCTGAGTGTCTAAAAAGACCTGCTGCGGAATGTGTGCAAAACATACAATATGTTTTGTATTGAGTTGGGCATTTCTGTCTCAGGGAATTAGGTATGTAAATCAAATTACATATTGTGTCTATCTTGCTATCTAACTTTAACCTTAAAAGCTCTGATGAGGAACTTTAAGTTTGTGTTGATTTTGGCGCCCCCTGTGGACAAAGTGGTATCTCTTTGCTGATCTTGTCCTGTACATGTGTAAGAAGTATTTTTTTGACAAAAAATATCCATTCATTCAAACGTATCAATCGCTGTATCAATCTTTGCCATGGAAAATGTAGACTATAGTCTAATTTGGCAGCACAATGTTAACCACCCTGTCTGACACCCACCCCCTGGCAGTAGTTACAGGCATTAAAAATAATTATAAAGATATAATCGATCTTGTCGCTGATGGTCTTGTTTGCTTTTGTAGCTCATATAGAGGCATCAGTATGAATTTCAGTTCGTTTCATAAACAACTAAAAACAAAGCAGATGGTTCAGAGTTGGAGGATGTGTTAACCATGCAGTCTTACTTTAAGGTCACATAATCTGGAACACCGCAAGCAGTCACCAGGGCTGAACCTGTAATAAATGTTTTTTGGCCACTCAGGGGCAGCAGAAACAACACCTTTTACATTCATAACTTGTAATACAGAGGAACTTTGAGGCCAATGTTCATTCTCCTTTTAGCTCTGTCTTCGGCCTCCTCCTGAGAGAAAGATCTGGCTCTTTAACATTTATATACTCTATAGTCTATATTTAGTCTACTATATTCTTAAGTTAGTTGATAATTGTGCCTGTCATCTGGTTTTTCAGAAAATAGAAATAAAGTTATAGATTCACATTTCTGTTTTCTCCACATTTATGTATTCTGTCTAAGTCAGTACTCAAAAATTTTGATGTGCTATTATATACTATTCTTAATTTATTCAGTTCCAAAGTGTTTAGCACTGCAAAAAAATGGCTTCTCATTTGTTCATAAGAAATAGAAAGACCTTGTTCAGCATTAATGACCACCATTTACTTTTGCTCCCTAATGACACCTAATGATATGTACTTAAGTGTAACATGTCATGTGTATCATGATGAGAGCTGCTGCTCCTCTCTGTAGCTACAGCCTCTATATTTTTTCAGCAATTAAGCAACATCAGTCAGTGTCAGAAAACTGGCCCTGAATGGTAAGCACTCCATTAGTGGAATTACAGCAGCTTCAGAGTGCTGCAGAGAGAAATGGGGAAACGAGGGGAGTTAATGAATTCCAATTGTAATCCATCAGTTGTGATATGCCTTTTGCAGGATACACTCACTGGGTGGACTAAAACGGATTCTAAACCCATTGTCAACCTGTTGTCTAAAATGAGCTGTAATAAGGAATTGTTGGCATATTCAGGTGGATAAGGGCATAAACAGCAATTACAGTGTAGCTTTCTGACAAGCTCCAAATGGGCTGACTAGAACACTGTGTCTGACGCCTCTATGGCTGAATACATAAAATAAAAGAAATAATTGAGTATGGGAAGTAGCTGCGTGAAAAAACAGCGTGATGCCATTTAGTTGAGTTGAGTTTGTTTAATAGTAGGCCTATTGGTTTAATGGCATAGACTGTATAAATAATAGATGAAGCCATTGTGACGTCACACATTGATTTCACGACTGTGTGTGTAAGGTCTTGAGATCAAAGCTCAACAGTCTACATCTGAGTCTAATTCATTAGCTGGTAAATGAGCTAGTGAGTGAGATTCTTTTTGTGGTGATGGCTGACCACAATTGCTTATTTATCGAACTAAGCCGACTCATCGCTTGCTCACCCGAACCTTCGGGGAGAAAGCAGCAAGATGAATGACATGTACCAGGCAACTTAAAATTACCGGTCCTCTCATCACTACTGTCCGTCGTAATCTCTCTGCAGTCCTGACTCCTGTGCATGGGCAGACAAAAAAAAAATTATAACCAACACTAAAAGATGTAACAAGCAGTTGTCTGGTTTTTGTATAAAAAAAATCCTGAAAAGGCTCCAACAACACAAACACCACTGAGAGGTTAAGTTCAGTGAATAAATTGGCTGAGTTGATTTCGCAGACAGCCAGCAGTATCCACATGTCACTACAAAGTAACCACGCCTCTATAACTTAAGCTTAATATAATAAAAACATGAGTGTTACTTTTGGCTTTTGGAGCCAGCCTCAAGTGCACACTCAAGCAACTACACTTGTGCACTTATGTATTGGGGCTGTGGCTCAGTGGTAGAGTCGGTCGTCTTTCAATCGGGAGGTCGATTCCCAGCTCCCTCAGGCTACATGTCGAAGTTTATTGGGCAAGACACTGAACCCCAAATTGCTCCTGGTGACATAGCCACCGGGTATGAATTTGATAACTGCCCAGTTGGGCACATTATGTAGCAGCCACTGCCATCAGTGTATGAATGTGTGTGTGAATGGGTGAATGTGATGTAGTGTAAAAGCAGCTTTGAGTGGTCGCAAAGACTAGAAAAGCGCTATATAAGTACAGTCCATTTACCAGTGCATTTATTGGCTTCATTTTTCAACTTTAGAGGTTGCCGCTTGGCTTGTAGTTAATTTGTCAATTGCCGGAAACACAATGTCCACATAAGGTAGTTAGATTTGAAGAACTGTTTTGGCTTTAGTCCACATTAAGTCTCTTTTTTTCTACTACCAGATGGGGACTATATTCATGTTTCACGGTGTACGAACAGTAAGCATCAGTATTTTTGTAACTATGGCAGTAAAGTCTTTCGAACCTTATCTGTAACCTCAAACTTTCTCTAGTCTTAAAAAGTACTTTTCTTCTCCAGTCAGAATCAGACCTTAACAAACAATGTAGAAAACACTCTTAAGCAATTGTTTTGTCAGATATGCTATATTAGAAGACAGAGACTATGGGACTTGCTTTCAGTTTGCATTCACACGGCTATTAGGAATGCTTAACCCAACTCAGACTACAAGGGTTTAAAAATCCTAACCAATTAAAAAATCAGGTTGCATAAGAGGAGAAACTTCACATATCTCCTCTCTAATCTCAAACATGAGTGCACTGTAAGATTTGAAAATAATGGTTCATCACTGACTACAGAATGTTACTAAGATGATTGTGGCTAATATGTTTACCTACACTTTTTGGATCATCAACTTGGAAGGCTCTCGGTATGCTAAAGACTGGAACTGTAAATCCCTCACATAAGCAGAAAATCTGTGCAGAGCATCGGTAGTGACCAAGATCCCAGTCACTTGCGACAAAAGCTGGATGGCAGTTATAGCAACATTAAACAACAACAAGATGGAGTGTTTGATGTGTGTCACAGGTTTCATGAAAATAACGGTGTTGCAGAGGAAACTTAAATGCTAATTTATGTATCTTGTTTTGGTCCATTTACTAAGGCTACTACCACGAGCTGATACACGTAAGGGATAATGTAAAGTGAGCAGGTTGTTATCGCGGACAATTGTTCACCTGCTCACTATACATCATCCCTTAAATATATTTCTTCCGCTCCATTAATGTCTATTGTCAGTGGACTTTTTATTTATCATTTAACCCTGGGCTGCTCCAAACTCCCTGGATGTTAAACTTTTGTTGCCTGCTGATGACTAAAAAAAAAAGTGGGAAAATCCCTTATTAGCAGCCCTTGGAACTTAAATAGCATGGCATCTGCTATGTGTGCCCGTTAGTAAGGTCAAAGGTGGAGTGATTGGTAGGTGATAAGTAGCTCAACTCGCCCTCTGGCCCTGGATAAAGATTCCCGTTAAGGTCAATGTCCTCTATATCTCAAATCAAACTCTGGACAAATGGAACCAAAGGCTGCGATGGCCTTTTCCCATCACACCCTGTAAAGTCCTTCATTACTCACTCTGAAAGCTCCTTTAACACATAATACCTTTCTGTTCTTTGGTTTATAGACAGTATGTACACACTTCTAGGGAATTCTTGTATTCTTCTGTCAGTGCATCTCCCTTGTGTCTGCTGATCAAGATAAACTGCTGTGTGCAGCCCAAATTTAATCCAGAGAGACCCAGACATCAATAATATATTAGTGGAGCAGTTAGCAGCCTAAAGATATCAGTATTGATCTCCTACTTAGATTCAGCTTGTTTGGACTAAGAGACAAATTGCCTCTCCGCCTCTCTCGAGGAACCCATTTAATTTTACAAAAAGAGTTACTCTACAGTGTTACTGCATTTCTGCTGCCGATGTCATTCACATCATTCACTACATGTAGAAGTAACATCAACAACAATTTAATGTGGGATTAGAAACTTCTTAGCATTATTTTTCTTACCGTATGCTGTTGCAGACACTCACTCATTTTTATTTCTATTACATGAACTAACCTCACAGGCCGGGGTGAAGACTTGGAAAAGTTCATGTTCAGACTTGTTTATTTGTGTCAAAACGACACTGCTTGAATTTCCCATCAGACTGATGGAAAGTCTTTTCACCAGTTCTGTGAGTATTGCTTCCCTCCTATTTTAAGAACGGATCAATCAATACCCTCTCTCTCTTCAGCTGTTGTTTTCTTTTATATTTGCTCTTTGTCAATTGAATCAATGCAAGGGGACATTTTTAGTGGACTGAAAGGATGGAGAGCCAGCAATCCCAGCCTGATCAAGGTTACATGCTAATTGTGACATTTATTACACAATCGGTCTGAGCATCAGGCCTCTTTCTTTGTGCAGGCAATATTTTCCACAATAAAGTGTAATTTTGCAAAAAATCTGTCTGTCCAATTCTTCTGTCCAGACTAACTAACATGGTTAAGAACCAAACAACGAGATTTTTATGGAATCAGCTTAGTTTTTTCTTACAGAACTATATATAAACCTTTGTTGCCACTTTCAGGCCAAGATTTGGTTGAAATCTAAAGAGCATATAATAATGGGATTTGCTCTATTTGCTGTATACATTCACAAACCCCTCATGCTGAAATATCACCACCGAACATTTTAATTTGCCTCAATTAAAACAAATCAAACACAAATGAAGTGAAGTACATGTTGTTACTGGTATTTGTTTTTTATGTAGCCATTTACAGCTCCATAGTATAATGAGAGCCTGTTATTAAAGTCGAGCTGAAACGGCATTTCGAGAGTAATCTAGCTTCCGTATTGTGACGTATTTCCGAGTGAAACAGGACGTGCAGGCGGGACATATCATTAGAGGTATTTGATTTGATCATTGAGAAGTGGGCGTAGACAGACGTTCTCCACAGCGCAGTAGCTAGCTAACTGACCGAGCGTTCTTGGTGGCTAAATGTTGCAGATTGATTGGAATTTTTACGGATTTTGATATAAGAATACGAAGAAATGGATTTTCTGTATTTTTTTGGCCTATATTGACAAATAGATGCACAATATTACCGGGGATGTGATCCAAAAGGATTAAAATGACATTTTTCATTTCACCTCGACTTTATGACCTTTGTTTTTGTGAATGAATTATTTTTCATTGTGACTTTCTTAACGCATCACATTAAAATCAAATCACAGCCCAAGAAACAAAGTAAAGAAGTGTGATACATGTTATCCAGCAGAGAGCAGCATAGACTTGCCAATGGTAAAAAGGCGGTAACCAGTGACTGTATATATACTGTAGATGGACGATGCGTCTCCATCTGTTCTCATTGTCCGAAATTGATGCCAAAATAGCCCCCAGGCTCTGCCATCCTGCAATGGTGACGTCATTTGGAGCCAGTGTTGCACAGCTGGTGGAGCCACCATAGCCACTTCCGTTAATCAAAACACACACTAAATACACTGATAAAAACAGGAAGCTGTCATGTCGTCCATGTTTTATACCGTCCATGGGTGAAACACACTGATGGCTGCAAGCCTCCATAAAAATAAGACGAATATTATATGTTATGTCTTTTTAGTTACTAGCTAGCCATGATATCTTTTGTAGACTATACATTCAATTGGTGAGCCTTCATCTGAGCATGGTACTCTAGAGCGCTGCTCATGGTCAGTCACTGGGGCTAAGCTAATGTTAGCATTACTGTTTTGTTGTGCTTCTGTCTCTCAGAACCCTAGTGCATGCACGTGTTTGTGTGTGTGTGTTGTTTTTCTGGCTTCATCACAGTCTTCAGGGCTTTATCCATTTACCTCTTCACTCTCACTGCCCCAAAACAAACCCACCTTTATTAGCTTTATACATATTCCTACACAGATGATGCACTTTACGTATAAAAAAAAATTCAATACACAGAAAAATGCTGACAGACAGTAGTGTCAGTGTTTCGGTGAAGCACAGAGTTATTTAGAAGATCAGCCATTTAAACTGATAAACTGAGTTGAGGAAGCGTTTACCCACCATGACAACCCAGCAAACTCATATAGAATTAGCATAAACACAATCAACAATACAATTTCAACAAAGAAAGCCTAAGAATCAGAATCTTAAACAATTTGATGTTCTAAATCTCAGTATCTTTAGTCATTCCTCTGCATTTGTAAAGGTTGTCCAGGTCTGGGACAGGGGCCGTATGTGGTAAATGGCTTAGCTCATGTAAGATTTAATTATCGATCCCCATTCAGAGCAGGTAACCCGATTATCCTCTGCTGCTTCCTGTAGAGAGTAGAAGGAGACATGAATCGGAACTGCAGCAGAATTAGAGAAGTACAAAACATGATGTTTCTAAAACAGAAATGTGTTCAAGCATTCTCTTTCTGTTCACATTGCTCAGTTCACTTGGTGTGTCTGTCAGTTACAGGACAGTATCAGGTGAGTAAGCCCACATTAAACATCTGCTTTATTCATAAATTTCTTCTGACCATTTAATTCTTTCATGTCCAAACAGGCCATCTAAAGCTGTGCACTTGCCTTTTCTCCACATAAAAAAGGAACTCTTTTCCGGTAGATATTTAGAGCAATTACATAATGGGAGACATCACTTAAGGAACACATAAATATTGCCTTTTCCTTTCGGTTAATTATACTTTGTTCGCCAGGGACAGCACTGAATCAATTGGCCTTTTGTAAGTAATCGAAAAATGTCTTCATAAAATAGATGCCCTGCAGAAACATTTAATATGCGCAGTCAGATGAAAAGAGGAAGGATGTTTTTATAGTATATTGTTCTTTAGTCAATATATTTCTATTGCCATGCTGGAGTACACAGTAAAATGGCTACACAGTATTGGATTCAATTCATAAGGCCATATAGCTATAATTTACGTATAAAGTGAATGAGCCTTTGTAAAAGACATGGGGTGTGGCTTGGACAAATCAGAGCATCTAACAATAATTATTTTGTTACATGTTAAGGATCCACACAGTAAAGGTCAGGATATCTCATTCTGTCTGGCTTTGATTAAGACTTTTGTTTTGTTATATGTCTCCTGTGAGTCCCTCCGTTTAAAGGAAGTGCATCACTGAGTCGTCTCTTAAACATCTGATGTAACATTGAGGTAGGGGTGTAAGCTCAGGGAATGGATTTTTCTTCTGTCTTTGCTCTTTTTTTTTCTCCAATTCCTGGACCACCAACAGCCGGTAACATAACCTAAAACAGTTTCACTCATTTCTGCCATCCCGGCTATCCAATGCAACCCTGCCCATTTGATGAGTGCATCTGTACAGCCTGTTGTCTAGATTTGGAAAGGGTGCGTAACACCCATCTCATCTGTGACTTTCACGGCTATATTAGTAAAGGAAGATCATTTAATCTTGAGGCAAGTCCTTGTGTCTTTACATTATTTATTTAGAATGTCGGGGTGGAAAAAAGTCTGACAGCAGTATATGGGTAATGAACATTTCTTTATTGTATTCAACATACAGTATATGCCTACCCAGCTACAAACCACACTTGTACTAACACTGACCCACAGTGGTTAGGTGGTTGACTTGGAAAATAGACTGTTCACCCAGAGAACTATACTAGAATACAGTATATAACCTTCCAACATTCTTAGTATCCCCTGGTTGCATCACGGTCCATGATATTAAGGAAGCAGTAAAAAAAACATCATAGTACACAGTGGTCTGCTGCAGTTACACTTACAACAATACAAGATCGATCTATCTATCTATCTATCTATCTATCTATCTATCTATACATTGAGCTCTGCCTCTGCTGTGTGCTATAATTAGCTTGTCTTATGCCACTGGACTCACTTTTGCTTGTTAATTAATCAATTATTAATTGATTAGTGAATAAGTAATGTGTCTGTTCAATTAGTGATTACTTATGGGACCCTGGGAATCACCTTGGCACAAACTACTGTTTTCTGTTGTGCTTGGGTTGTCATCATGGTTTTAGGCTGACACAGACACACATTTATACACACAAGCAAACACACACAAACTCAGCTATAACAGAGAAGACAGCCAATATCCAGAGTCACCCGCAACCGTTCCTCTTGATTCATGAGGGATGTAAAACCAGAAAAAATAATCAAATAAATAACCAGGACTGCATTGGCTGACACACACACACACACACACACACACACACGAAGCAGCTGCTCATCTATCTCTGCCTCTGTGTCCGCCTCTCCGGGTTGCCTCCTCAGCAGCTGTGTGTGTGTGTGTGTGTGTGTGTGTGTGTGTGTGTGCGTGTGTGTTAGCATGGTGACAGGGGATATTGGCAAGCTAAACCTCGCTCCTATCATATGTCATCCTTAAATGACAGTGTCGTAAAGCATTATGGAGAGCAGAACGAGGACAGGGGCCCTGCCAGGGCTTTGTTAGCCAGATAAATGTTTCTGCCCTGTTAGCCTGTTAGCCAGCAGCTGGTATCATTTCTAATCAGAAACACATCCTGCCTGCTGCAACAGGTGCCCTGCTGCAGCTCGAGGAGGATAAAAAACCCCATAGAGATACGGTTTGACTGATACCAAAACAGAACGTGTCCTCTTCTATTTTAATTCCTCAACTTACAATATACCCTTCAGAAACTGGGGACTTTGGTTTGACAGCTTAGGAACTTTGCATTTCCCTATGTGAATGTGTGTTTAATATGTGTGGACCTGAATGTAGTTTGCAATTAGCTTCCGAAGGATCAAGACTGAAAACAGAACTGACTCGGACTCTAGCAACCTCACAGTGATGGCATGGCTCCAGGAAGTTATTGCCTCTTGCCAAACCATAACTTGATGTCTATAAATCTTGATTTTTGTATGTATCAGACAAATACGATTCAACATGCGAGTTTGTAAGCTTCAAAAGTACTGTTCATGTAAGGCCAAAGGCTGGCTAACTGTTTCCCATTGCACTAAGTCTTTTAGGTAAGCTAAGCTACGTCCTGCTGTTACTAGTGACATATACAGTAATGTATACACACTCAATCGGCAACACATCATTTTTTGGGCACTTGGGGGCATTGGATATAAGCTGTTAACACATCATTGACGTCACATATTGATTTGCTATCGTGACCTTGTTAACAAACACAATCTCCACCTGGCTCTTAACCCACTAAATGCTCCATATGTTTCCAGCCTAGATGCTAAAATTTTCTGTCTGCTGTTTTGTACTGGACAGGTAGTGAACAAGTCTCTAGAGCTTATTTTTTCAGGAAAACGCTCACTTTAGTTGCCAGGAACAATGCTATGAACTGAAACATTAACAGTTTTGGGTTGGAAAACCAAAAGTGGAGCTTAAAGATGCAATAAAGTAGAGCCTAGGAAAACTGCCAAGTGAGAATTATCTGTAAATTCACCCGCAAATATAATGTAATTGATTTTAAATAAAAAATAAAGACTACAGCCCCTCAGGTATATTGTGAAAATAAGATCACAGAATAAAATACACATTTTTAAAAGTATTTCTGACCTTATGTAAAACTTTCTCATAATCTAGTGGAGTACATTGAAAGACTTTAAAATGGAACAACCAGGCATTTTTTAACAAAAGAACATCTGAAATTATCATTTCAAATAGGATAAATAATTTATCTGCGTATTCATCTGTCCCATCAGAGTGGAGCTTGAATAAACAATCATTTTGTCTTTGCCAAGTGAATGTGTAATTTAATGAGAATTGACAGCTTTAGTTTGAAATAAAACATGTCTTTGGTTTCTTCCATATTAATGACTGAGCACCATTTCACCTGCCAGCTTTCCTCTTTTATGTCAGTCCTCATTTTATTTTTGCTGTGTGAAATGGAAACTTCACTCTTACAGTATCTGCTGTCAGAGGAAACCAGATGTGCAGCGGCAGTGTAGCAAAAAAAGAACGTGATATACAGGTGGACAAAAACACACACACACACAGCAGACACACAAACACACACAGCCCTGTTTGTTGCACTCAGCTGTATGTGTCTAATGGGGCTTCAAGGCTGCAGCTCCTTCCCCCACTCAACATTCGTTTTGAGTCGAGTCATTAACTAAATCAATCTGAAGGATCTCCCCTCTACCCCAAACCTGGTGTAATGTAATTTGTGCAGAAGGTTGTGTGGGTTCTGCCGATTGTGTTAGCGTTGCTGTGACGAGACTCGGCTCCTGTCAGCTCTTTAACAGGGAGGAAAAATGAGTTTTAGGCAACTGGGGATGGAGGTGTAAACTGACAAGAAAGATGGAGAAGAGGGTTTAATTATCATGATCTTGCATTACTGTATATGTGCATAATGAGACAAATACTTAAAAATACAAGGACAAATTGCTAAATAGTGTTTTATAATTGTTACCTTTTGCTTTAAATGTTGCTGTTTGATGAAACCTCTCCTCTCCTCTCCTCTCCTCTCCTCTCCTCTCCCATGGGCCTATTAGGGCCTAATTGGAGCCAAGCTACTTACCACTGATGGGATCAATAGCAGAACCAACAGTGGACACACACCATTTTCATTACTTACCGCGGTTCAATACATAGGCAGACACCGCAACGATCAATGCAGCAGTAATAAGAAGGCTGCAGAAACTGTCAAAAGAAAAAGGTTCAGCTGAAATATATTTTACACTAGAGATGGGTGATGGTAATAAACCTTATCAGCCTGGATAACGGACTGTGACATTTTACTTTTAAGTCAAATCATCATTGTTGATGATATATAGTAAATCCGCATGGACGTGGTGGCACACTTGCAACATAAGAATGAAAGAAGAGAATCTTTAGTAAGTTTGAACTCTCGGTTTTCATACAGGAAATGTAAATTGTGTATTAGCACAGGTGTGTGAGCATATACAGTATTACCTTCGCATACGCACATACACCGATCACAGCTCCCATGAGATGTGTTGTTGTCTGAGGTGGTCTTTCCTCACCCTGTTATTGTGATAGGAAATCAATGGTTGCAGTGTATCAGTCAAATGTGCACGAGAAAAGTGTCAATCACATCAAACCATGAAATATGCCACAATAGTCCTCTGCTAAAACACAGACTGCAGGAAGGACAAATATGCTTTTTCAGAACCTTCTTTCGTGTTGCAATTAACAACAAAAAAACCTGTTTGATTGCTTTGCTGGAATGATGATAGATGGAGGCTTTATTAAAGGAGCGTTCTGTTACAAAAAGATTGAGTTACCTTTGCTGTCACTCTCAAATAACTTCATTTAAATTCTGTTTTCAGCCACAAGCTTATACTACATTCCCTTATATACTCACGTTATAGAAATGGCTCATGCCAGCTGTAATAAAGAGAGTAGGTAAACATTAGATCGGAATGAGAGAAAAAAATTGCAAGATGAAGAAGAACCCTTCGGTGAACCTTGCACAGTGGTCATTATCCATAGTTTTGACGGATAGTGGTCGTAAAACGATGTTAAATAAATTGGTACATGCTGTTCTCGAACCATCAAAAAAATAAAAACACAGTGGATGCCATTGATACAAGAAATGTATCCCAGTACTTCTGACAGCTGCAAGCTGGAGAGACAAGCCCAGTAACAGACTGTACTTAAATGAGTGCTTTTCTTTAAACCATTTAAACTGCTTTACGCTACTTGTCACATCCATCCTTACACACACACAAGAGCTATCTGGTTTAGTGTCTTACTCCAGGGACCCTTTGACATGTAAACAGGAGGAGCTGGGGATCTAACCGCCAACCTTCCAGTGAGAAGACGACCGTCTCTACCTCTTAGCTTCAGTCCCAATACTTTTGTACATCTCACACACAGTGTGTATGATTCTGGACAAAAACCCTTATAGTACATGTGAGCCATGGTGATTTTTCCATTGTCCTATTGTGTTCTGCATGCTTAATATTTTATTTCCTAAATACATTCGACAAATGGTTGTTACATAAAGACACACCTTCTTCTTCTGATTCCTTATCAACCCAGCTCTGCATCCTGAGAGGAAGTCCTCCATAAGGATGATTAGCTGATTAAGTCAATAAACAAGCCTCTGAGTCAGTATGACAGGGATGTTTGCAAATTGGGTCTGATGGATGAGTGGATCCTCAGAAATGTCTGCTCAGAAAACACAAATATCACGTGAAAAGGTCATTAAGACCCTAATTTTCCATTTCTACATTTTCACCTGATGAATGCTGATAAAAATGATAAAAAAATGTTTCCTTTATTCAGGTTTATATGCAGAGAGACTGTAAAGAGCCTGTACAGAGACAAAAACAGTACCTTTGCTGAATTACACAGAGAATTAAATTGTTGTTTTGTCATTTGTAAATGCAAAGACTTTATGTCCTTTAAAAGGCTGTGTGTAGAGGTGGCATGGGGGCGACTTTAATGAATGATGTTTTACGTTAGCATCCCTGAACTCAATTACAGCCATGTATTTTTTCCATGATGTAATCCAACCTGACACGGTCCCTGTCTAAACGTATTGTTCAGAGTTCATCCAGATCACAGGCCACAGACTCAATTTCATTATACTCACAGGGAGACAACAATATATTAGACATCATTAGGGGCGGCTGTGGCTCAGTGGTAGAGTCGGTCGTCTTTCAATCGGAAGGTCGGAGGTTCGATCCCCAGCTCTGTCAGGCCACATGTCGAAGTGTCCTTGGGCAAGACACTAAACCCCAAATTGCTCCTGGTGGCATAGCCAACGGGTATGAATGTGGTATCTGATTGACAATTGACAGTTGGGCACTTTACGTAGCAGCCTCTGCCATCAGTGTGTGAATGGGAGAATGTGATATGTAGTGTAAAAGCAGCTTTGAGTGGTCGCAAAGACTAGAAAAGCGCTATATAAGTACCGTCCATTTACCATTATCCATTATAATGACGGGAGTCAGTTCTTTTTAACTTAGTATATCTTAATAATAACTTTCCTTTTTACTTCTGGCAGGTTCGATCACAATGGATATTGTTTAACTGTCAGGAAGAGCTGTCTTTCTCTCTCCCACTGTTTGTATGTGTGTGTGTGTGTGTAGCCAACCGTCTAATAAAAAACCCACTTGAGACTGAAAGCAGACACAATGACACAGATCTGAGCTCCGCTGAAACACAAAGGAATAAAGAAAAACTGAGACTTTTCTCTTCAAGACTGCAGGCTGTAGCTGAGTCTCTAACAGCCAAAGTGCAATGAAAATCTAATTTACTCTATTCTGTGGACAGGTCAGATACACGTCGGTAGCACCGATAGCAAGGCTCCGGTAGCAAGGCTCTATCCAATGGTAACAAAAATCCATCTATCAATCAATCAATCAATCAAATTTTATTTGCATAGCGCCAAATCATAACCAGGGTTATCTCGAGACACTTTACAGAAAGAGCAGGTCTAGACCGACTTTTTGTTATGTTATTTAAAGAGAGGCCCAACATGAATCCACCATGAGTAGCACTTCGCAATTCGGCACATTGGCAAGGAAAAACTTCCTTTTAACAGGCAGAAACCTCGAGCAGAACCAGACTCATGTTGAACAGCCATCTGCCTTGACTGGATGGGCCGAAAATGGGATAGAAGGAGATGCAGGATAGAGACAGGCAGAGAGAGAAACAACAACATATGTTCTTGTTACAACAACAACATATGTCCTTGTTACATGAACAACAACATACACATACTTATGGTTACAATGCCAATAATAGTGGTAGACTAGGTGAAGATTAGCAAAATAAATAAATAAATAAATTAGCGAGAGAAGCAGAGTAATGATAAAGGCTGAGGTAACCGTAATTGTAACAGTTGAAGTCAACAGGTCTACTATTAGCATTAGCAGCAACAATAATGATACTATGGGGAAGGCTGATGTTTGTAGTTGTTGCAGTCGAGCAGGTCCACAGCAGCAGGTGGTCTGCAGCAACGATCTCCAGGAACCTTCAAGACAAGGGAGCACAAGAACTCCCGGGAAGATATGTGGTTAGTAATGTTAATGGGACCAGAAGATACAGAGTTAATGAGCTGCATTAATATGACAGAGAGAGAGAGAGAGAGAGAGGGAGACAGAGAGACAGAGAGGGAGAGAGACAGAGAAACACAGAGAGAGAGAGAGAGAGAGAGAGAGAGAGAGAGAGAAAAGCTTGGTGTGTCAGATCCCCCGGCAGTCTAAACCTATAGCAGCGTAACTATGGGCTAGTCCAAGCCTGAGCCAGCCCTATCTATAAGCTTTATCAAAGAGGAAAGTTTTAAGTCTACTCTTAAAAGAAGAGAGGGTGTCTGCCTCCCGGACCTTGACTGGTAGATTGTTCCAGAGGAGGGGGGCCTGGTAATTGAAGGCTCTACCTCCAACACTTCTCTTAGAGACTTTAGGTACCACAAGCAGGCCTGCATCCTGGGAGCGCAATGTTCTAGAGGGGTAATATGGCACTATGAGCTCTTTAAGATATGATGGTGCCTGACCATTAAGAGCTTTGTAAGTAAGAAGAAGTATTTTAAATTCTATTCTAGATTTTACAGGAAGCCAGTGCAGAGAGGCTAATACAGGAGAGATGTGATCTCTCTTCCTAGTTCTTGTCAGCACACGTGCTGCAGCATTTTGTACCAGCTGAAGAGTTTTTAGTGACTTATTAGGGCAGCCTGATAGTAACGAGTTACAATAATCCAACCTGGAAGTAACGAATGCATGGACTAGTTTTTCTGCATCGTTTTGAGACAAGATGTGTCTGATTTTTGCTATGTTGCGAAGATGAAAGAAGGCTGTCCTTGATATTTGTTTTATGTGGGAGATGAAGGACATATCCTGATCAAATAGAACTCCCAGATTCCTAACAGTAGTGCTGGATGCCAGGCTGATGCCATCTAGGGCAGCTATATCATTAGAGAAAGAATCTCTAAGGTGTTTTGGGCCGAGCACAATAACTTCAGTTTTGTCTGAATTAAGTAGCAGAAAGTTTCTAGTCATCCAGATCTTTATGTCCTTAAGGCATGCTTCTAGTTTAGATAGCTGATTGGTTTCGTCTGGCTTCATAGATAAGTATAATTGAGTATCATCTGCATCTACTAGGTTATGTGGCTTCTTTCTGCATTCACATCATGTCATTTACAACATATTTACAGCAGACATGATGGCTGTAACTGAAAAAAATCAGCTTCCATGTTTTAATTTTGATTCAGGAGGTCACTGCTCCTGGCCAGGAAATAGTCCGGCACATAACCCATCTTCAAACCAGCAAATCATTGCTTTTACAACTAAATACTTTTTCTAATATAACAAATGAAATGTAAAGTGTTAATTAGTGCGTGTTAAAGGTGTATGAGGGCAGATTTTTGTTTACTATCAACAAAGCCAGGCTAGCTGTTTCCTCCTGCTTTCAAATCCGCGCTAAATCCTGCTGGCCTCTTCTAACTGACGGCAAAAAAAAAGTAATGGGCATCTTCCCCAAAGGTCGGAAATTATTTTGAAGTACATATTATCACATACATAGGGCCTGTGTCCACTAACGGTTCTTTTTGCTCTGACAGGGCCTATTTTATATACAATAACGATGAAGTTTTTTGTTGCTGCGCTCACAGTGCTTCTGGAACACCGCTGAACACGTCAATGTCACTTCTCCCTCACTAACAAATCAAAATTGAGAAGGGCTGGACTTTCGATATCAATTTTGTCAACAACAATGGCAGAGGAGAAGCTAATCCTTTCATTATTTCGAGGGTACAATTTCCATGTGTAGAGCTGCTCTTACTGCCAGGACATGATTCCTTTCCATTGTTATTTTTTTGTAAAATTTCCTTGAATAAAAGCAAATAATAAGCATACAGAGCGATTTAAAACAGACTTAACGGTCACTACCAAGGGAAGGGAAGTGCCGCCAAACAACTTTTGTAACCTAGCAACTGTAAGCACCGGTGAGAAGCGCTCTGAGGTTGTGGGCACTGCAAGCGCAAAAAACACTGTTAGTGGACACAGGCCCTTATTGTATCAATACCTCAAGATCTGGTATATATGTCTTCTCAGAGCTTGTGTCTGTCACTTTTTTAAAAACATGAATAAGGAACATTTCACTGATAAAGGAAATATGATTGGAATGAGCAGTTAATGTATTGCCTTAAAGTTTGCTTGCAGAACAACAGTACAATGTGCTCACTAAGTGATACATGCATCTGTTTATTACAGTGATTTAATGTCTTTGTTGTAGCTCCTGCTGTAATAAGTTTGCCAATACTTTATGTTCCTGTCTACAGTATTAATAGCATTAACATAATGTACCCTCTGGATAATGTGTGTGTGTGTGTGTAGATGTAGGCAATGCCTGTGTGTGACTGCATATGTATGTATAGGCTACCACCAGCATTAAAAGTTCACTACTGGTGTCATTATATAACATAATAAACATGACCCTAAAATTAGTCATTGACAAATTGTTGCCATGTTATCTCAGGACTGCATCTTTAAAGAAAAAAACAAACAAAACTGGTCAATTTTGACAAGCAATTAAAATGAAAAATACACATTATAAGACATTACAGGTTTATGTATTCACACTTTAGAGACCCATTGGTTTTACTCATTAAGAAACCCAAGTTTCCCATGCAGCTCTTCAGTGATAAAGGACAGAAACAAGGACAAAGCTGGTGTGTGGGTGGAGACTCTCAGTTCGGTCCATCCTTCATATGAGCTAAGAGTGCAACAGTAAATGTCTGGCCTTCCCATTCATTTCTCCCTCCTTCCTTCCCCCTCTCTGTCCTGAGAAGTGGAGCACTTAGTCTAATGTGAGTAATGACGATGACTGTTTTCCAGGCTGGCCATAATCCGCAATAAATGGGCCAAGATTTATGCCTTTAAATTACATCATCCTTCTCTTCCTTCTTTAACAAGATTTTGCTCACTTTTTATTTAATGACTTGTTGTTCTATTGTCTTTACTCACTCTGCCACATATTGTTTCTTTTATGCTTTATTTAGAGTCAATTTTTCTGTCGAGTCTCTAAGTGTTTGGGTACTGAATAAGATTTTCCACAATTCTTTTTAATAATCAAGGGGAATATAAATGTGCTCACTCAGCTTTTATTCACTTTCAAGACAACTTTGTTCTTTCTTTCTGGCTCCTTCCTCCCCTCCCTTTCAAGCTATGCCTCTTGGCTTTATGCCAGTCATACATTTTATAACTTCTTCGTATTTTTCCATCAGTTTAAAATGTATGAGGCTATTCCTTTTCTTGGCATCACACCATTAAGAAGTATCTCTTTTCTTTACTGAAGCCAATCTATTCTGTTTATTTAACTGAAAAGGCTGCCTTTATAGATTGATAACTTACAGCCCAGTGGACTGAAGTGTGGTCGTCTGCCTCGATACACAGTTTTGTCTTCTGACTTCAGAGCAGCCGGTCTGTGTTTCTATACATAAATATCAGTCTAATGTAACAGCCAAGAAGGTAATTCAATTAAACTGTTAGAAGGTATAAAGTCTTAAATCATCTAAAAGCTCAGAGCAATTTAAAAGTTGGATAATAAGTAGATGATAAATAAAAGATACAAGAGGGTCAGAGAATACACTGTGTTGTCCTTTTATCAGCAAATCCAAATGCCTTCCTTTTTAAAGTCATTTTAGAGAGAATAAGTCATGAGCTGTGCTGCAGGGCTGAATGCACGTGTGAGCTTGTCTCTCTGTGTACGTGTGATTTACATGATACTGATGACGTTCAGGGAATTCTCTGTCGTTTTTAAACACAGAGGAAGCTTCAGCAAGGACCAAGCTCGAGTCGTGAGCCCTGCAGCAAGGCCGTTCAGAGTGATGCATATATGGAAACATAGACAGTGGAAACATCGCATACACAGAATGCTTACTCTGCTAGTTGGGAGTTCAGTCAGAGGATCGTGGTGCTAAACACATGACCAACATTAGAGGTTGTGTTGTTTTTGGATGGATTATGTAGGGACTAATGATACATGTACATAAATGTATATGTACATGAAAAGCTGCACACAGGGAGACTAAGACTTCTGATCTGTTTCAAACTGAAAAATTGTATTATTGTATTAATACTTTTCCCCAAAACACAGCTCTGATTATACATTATACAAT